>NC_063193.1:12718913-12762893 GCF_017589495.1 Alosa alosa | reverse complement strand
CAGAGATGAAGCTGAACTACACCTCGCTTGAATAAACAAGGCCAAGATGCTGCTAACTTGAGTTAATGGAACGACTTCAGCCCCAAGTGAAAGTCTACGCTAGTTCAAGTCAGGCTATTTCTGTTAAGCACCGCCTTCATTAGCGAGGTTGATGGAATACCCCCCTGGTCAAGTTGATCAGGCCAGGCTATTTCTGTGAGTTGCACTATGACAGGCTGGACAGTGGCACCAAAGGCAACCTGTTGAGAAACAATGTGACAATCTTGCATGCCACATACATTCTTTGAAAACCATGTAATGTTATCCAATCTTGTTGATCACATTTCACTTTGTCATACTCTGACTTGGTGGCACATGAAATGCCTTTGCTTTGAACAAATTGAATTGAATCAGCAAAAATCCCCAAAAACACAATGTCAGTCAAATGGATGAAGTGCGCTATACCTATTTACATTACATGACTTACAATGTTGAATAGATTTCTTTCGGGATAAGTATAAACAGTAGAAGGCTCTGAAAACACCTTTGCATGATTGAGCAAAATGTTCAAAAGAATGAGAAACTGTTGTTAAGATGTACAAAACGGACTGACTGGAGGGTGAACCAACATTTTTGATAATTTTAATTCTGATCTGAGAAGTGGCTCAGACACTATATCGACTGCCAGCTAATATCTAATTAATATCTGTAATCTAATGTAGGTATTTCACTGAGGTTAAGATTAACACATCAACTACATAAAGGTGATAGTACACATTCACTAACTTACTGTAATTTCCCAAGTATTAGCCGAGGTTTATATATTGATTTTGCTAAATTTCTTCAGCAATGAGGTTAATACCCAGGGGCAGTTAATATGGTATTAATATGCATTTTAACTTGCATAAAACGCTGTCCTGCGGTTTATACACAATGCGGATAATACACAGGAAATTACTGTAACTCAGTCAAAGCATGAGTTGACTGGTTATGTTGAGTGTGCTAATCTCTTTTACAACGGTGATGACAAGAGCTGTATTATTGGAAAAAACAGATGTTACATTCTGGCATGCTTGATGCAACTGGCATCTTAAACCAGTCTATTCTTGTAGCTCTTTGTGTATGAACACAGACTTGGCTGGAGTCAAATCTAATGCATTTGAATTCAATTACAGAAATATTGACACGATGATAGAGTGTAAACTGTTGCTTAAAGGTGCTCTAAGCGATGCCATGCATTTTTTAGGCTAAAACATTTTATGTTACAGCAAACATCACCTTACCATCCGCTAGCTGTCTGTGTCCTGAATACACTGTAAAAAAATCTCTGCAATCTCTGTGGACAGCCGAGGCTCCAAAAACAGCAGACCAAAACAGTCCAAAAACAACCTGGGCAAACCTAGTCCATAAAACATAACAAACAGGGATGCACGTTTAGGAGAGTTTCAATTGCACAGGAAGGAGGGGGAGGAGCGAGCTAGCTTTGTGAATGTCAACAGAAGTGACGTTACCCAGCATCACTTAGAGCACCTTTAAGTGGCATGACAAACTCACCTTTTCTTTAAAGTTGAGCCTGTCAATAGTTTAAGGGTAGATCTGGCTTTCTACGTAAGAAGTTTGAGTAGATGGCTGTAGACAAAAAAATTGTTGACTTAGAGCCCATCCCTAGAGCCCTACAAACTGTAGCTATGTCAGAGTTTTATTTATTTAATTTTAAGTATAAATATTGCATACATGTCAGGTGACACTTTTGTTTTCTCATTAAAAAGAAAAATAATGCCGTTTCATTCTACAAATTGATGAGATTTGCTCAATAAGAGAGACTATCAGGGTAGTGGAGCTTTGGACTTTCACCTCTGTGACACTTAAGATAAGGAGCCAACACAATGTTTAACTTTCTGGTGGGAGCAGTCTACATTCTCATAGATTTTCTTGTTACTAGAGCATTATATTGTCTGTTTCTGTTGGCATAAAGAGAAAGTGTCAGTTGTGCAACACAATTTTAATATTGAAAGAAAAAACTATAAAAGTGTAAAAATGTGAAATAATTATGAAACAATAATGTGAAAATGTAGATTATTCTTGATATTGATTTCTTCCTCTAAAAAACAATATGTTACTTTTTAAATCTATGCTCAGCAACAGTTCAGCTCAAAATCAGGGTCCAAAGTGCACATCTAGAATATCAGTCTCAGATTCACAGATAGATGGTAGACCAGACAGACAAGGGAGAGGGAGGACTGGAATGAACAGAGGTTTGAAACCTTAATCTGTCATTTCAGTCAGATGATGTTTCTGCAGGTTATGTTGCAAAAAAAAGGCCATTGAACATACAATATTAAATCTAAGGGATTCTAATGTTTTGAATGTGTGACTTTTCCTCCCTTTGTTATGAAGGAAAAATAACTCATCCGGCACTTGAGCTTTTTAGGACCATTTAATACAAGCAATTGGATTACTAGAAGGAGAAGTGTTGTCTGTCCGTTGGTTGATCTCAATTCTGATCTTGCCCAGCTTCTCTAATGGAGCCTCCATTTGATTAATGGACTGATGGAGAGATCTAAGTCCCATTGATTTTTGCTTTTGAAGAATAGAAACCTCTCTTACTGCTTCAGGAAATCCATTCCCCACAACATGCAGGCTTTGTGGCTGCCTTCGACAGCAGCCACAGCAACCAAAACAAACCTCTCGCTCCTTCTCTCTCTCTCTCCGTCTGAGAGTGCTGTTATTCTCATTCATTCATTCAGACATGTGTAGGTGTGTAATAGTGACTAATCCAATTTGTAGTGTAATTTTGGAACAGGGCTGTCACTGATCCGCTAATCCCACTGGAGAGATCTCTTCGCTAAGCTGCCCCTGTCGCCTGATTCCGTTCGTCTCTTTGATTGCTTTTCATGAATGGATCTGAATAGCGGCGTCTCCTACTCCTCCCCCCATTGCTTTGAAAACAACCACTGTTGATTCTTGCCGCCGCTGCTTGAGATTTCGCTCTCACTTAGGTTCGACGTTTGTGTGCTTGTTTGTGCGTATGTGCGTGCGATTCTGCTGCTTCTCACCTTCCCCCTCTCCTCTTCTTGCCGTCAGTGGTTGACTCTGGCTCGGCTTGTTTGTTGCCGGGGGTTACGCTGTTGCCGGGGACGATGTCTGAACACATTCAGCTTTCACTGGCTCTGTGCAGAATTGGTTTATATACGGTAAGATAAACAACTGTTGCTCCTCATAGCTGATACAGACTTGACCAAATGAGTATGTCCACGTTTTAGTTTTTTTGTGATTGCATGTCTGTATGCTTATCACCAGGTTTTTTTTTTTGTGTGTGGTTCTTGTGTGTAGCACTGAGTCAGGCTATGTGTCTGTGTCAGTGACTCGAGAAGGCTTCCTCCATCCCTGGCATGTTTGCGTGGTGTGAGGTGGATCTGGATTCTTGACTCTGGATCAGGAATCTGGAAAACAAAGATCTCAAGAATCCTTGAGTAGCCTTTGGTAGTCTGGCTGCTCGTAAAAGTGTTTATTTTTGTCAATGCTGTGATTGGTAAACACCAGTTAACCCTGTTTACCTATAAGGTTAAAGTGCACTGAAATCCCATTTGGATTGAGCCTCAGTCTAATCAACAACCCTGCTCTTTGAATTCTAAGAAAATGAACAGTTAACAAGCTTTTCACCTGTTAAGTCCTCTTATTCAAATGCCCTGGGCGTAATAAGAGTAGAATATGGTTATGGCTTTGAAGGAAAAGCATCATCAGTTTTCTCTTCAGATGGAGGAGTTGTGTTACAGACAGGCAGCAGGCAGCAGGTGTGTGTGACACTTTCCTCAGGGCATGTGCAGCAGCACAGTAGTAGTATCTCCAAGAAAACAACAGCGCCTCTAATAATAGGAAGCCACACATTCAGTACTCAGTAGTATCCTCTGTAATGCCAGTTGAAACCAGTGCGAGTTCACACACGTGTACTTGAATAGTTTAGACATAACAAGTGTCATAGCATCTAACTTGTGGAAGGTACTTGCCTCTCTATCTATTTATCTATCTATGTGTCTGTCGATCTATCAATTTATCAATCTATCTATCAATATCTATGTCCGTATAGATGTATCACACCAGCTAGTGCTGAGGCCAGAGCCAGTTTACAGCTGGTGAGAACAGGCAGGCGTTGTTCTGTCCCTGTGTGCTGTGTGAATGTGACTGAGATCATATCGTGGCTGTGATGGAGAGCCTCAGTGACTGGTGAGCCTGCGAGGCTGGGGTTGGGCAGGCAGGGAGACGCACGACTGACCGACACGCTGGCAGGCCCTGGCACAGGCTACCGCAGGGGGCTGTACCAGCCCCGGCTATAACTCAGCTCTGGAGGAGGGCACCACCGGATTGCTGGCTGTAAAGTGTCCTGTCGCACCTCAGCGCCGGGAGGTTGATAGATGACAGCAGGTGGAAGGTGTGTGGGCATCACCGAGGAAACTGGCCACCGGGAGTTTAGTACGTGCTAAGAGTCAGCTAGCAACATGGGATTCACTGTGGGGCTGAGACGGGGCTAGGCCTGCACGATACATTGTTATTAAATCGCAATCTTGATTCACCCCTCCATTTTTGATTTGCTTTTCCCTTCCATTGTACCGAACTCGTACAGAACCGTGAGGTATAAACTGAACCGTGACTTCTGTGTACCGTTCCACCCCTAGTATATGGTGTCATGTCAGGAGTAAAATTGCCTACATTGCCTGGGTAAAATCACCCATATGGAAAAGATCTCGTTTGTACTATTGGATCATTGAACGTTTATTGCTAAAACAACTAAGGTTCACAAATATAATGAAAAACTGTCAAATGTTATGTAACAATTGCTGATCTATGTGTATTGTAACTGACCACAGGTTGGGGGGGGGGGGGGTGTCTTGGGCAGTCTTTGATCCCTTATGTTGTATGTGCCGGAAACAAGAGGCCTGTCTGTGTATACATTTTCCCAGCTGTAGCCAGACATATGGCCTGATGGAGTTTAGATTTGTATCTATTATAAGGTGTCACTGTGGTGAACATACGGATCTCCCTGAATATGATTCAAAATGTATTATTTTATTGATCCCTCAAGAGTGCATAACGCTAAGGAAGAATGTATTTACTTCTTTTGAGGTGCCATGATTGAGGTAGTATTGTTGTAGAAGTTCTGGTCACATGACTCAAAATGCTCATTTTCAGCCCAATGTTAGTTTGAATTGACCAACAACAAATGCATACATTGGCTTGGTGTGTATTTTCACAGCTCAAGTTCCCACTGGAAAATGTGGAAAGAAACATCCACATGTGCTCTATAGAAAATAAATAGCCCCTTTATCTAGACAAATATTGTGCTTTTCCATCCCCGATTCATATACAGGAAATTGGTGTGGCAGGAGGCTGTGTTGCTAAATGGTCACAGAAAGAGCAGAAAGAGCAGTTCAAGTCAGGACAGTGAAAAAGTATTTGTTAGGATGAGGTGAATGGTGGTATAGGGGATGGATGCCTTGTTAGAGGAGCTGCCTCATTTTGTTTTTGTGGAGACAGTCAGGTCATGGGTAGCACCTCAGGAATACACATGTGTGATCTCAGCATTTCAGGACATTTTCAGAAATGTTCAGAATTACTGCTATTATTGTTGCAGCACTTTTGATTTGACTGTTTGAGCCCCAACCTCTTGCAGTGTTTGAAAGAACTAAACCTGATAATTTCCAACCATATTTATCTATAGGTATCACTAAATGATGCAATTAAAATGTCTGCCTCTGTAAGACTATGTCTAAGGAGACCAAATGCAGACTTTCTTAATAATAATAATAATAATAATAATAATAATAATAATAATAATAAGCTTTATTTGTATAGCACCGTTCATACACAGAATGCATCTCAGAGTGCTTTACATTTGGACCATTTAACACAATAATACAGAAAAAAATTTAATAATACAAACAAACAAACAAAACTATAAATAAAACATCAGAGATTTAGAATTAAGTAAAAATGAGAATTTACAAAATGGTAGGGAGATAGGTACAACTTAATGAAGAGATATATTGTATATCACTGTCTATTGACTGAGAACAGACAGTAACACAGATTGATGTATTGGTAAGATTGAGCAGGATGTGACATGTTGGTTTAAAATAATGAAAGCAAACTAAGCGACACAGATGTGTCCTAGTCCACAGATGTGTCCTACTAATGATATAACAACACAACTAGGGCTGGGATAAACGATTATTTTTTAAACGATTAATCTAGCGATTATTTTTTCGATGCATCGATTAATCTAACGATTAATTTTTTCAGTCCGATTCGATTTCAATTCGATTATCGACATTCCACATTAATTCACTAATAGCTATACATGTTTATTTACATATCTGAATGAAAAAACATGAATTCTTTAACATTTAAATATACGCTGCTTTTAAGATTACAAAATAAAAGACTATAATTCATAAGTCAGAGGTAGCATTCAACAAAGTTTAGTAGTGTCTAATTGAGTGCCTGTCATTTTAAGACGCTCGCAGTGGGAATCCTTGCAATTAACATTAACACAGTTGAAAGTCTGATGGATGCAAACACTTTTCCATTTTGGACAAGCACTTTTGAGTCTTGGAAAACACTTTTCCATTTACATCGGGATTTTGCACATTCAGATTTTGAACATTCAGAGTCAATAAAATGAGCCCTGCATGAATAACGAATACAAGTAGCTGCAAGTAAGCATGCTAAACTTGACATCCAAACAGTATTCTAACGTTAGCGTTGAGATACTGCTTGATTGCATACTGTAACTTAACTTAGTAGTCTCCTCAATGTACTATGTTGTGATAAGACCTTAGCAGAGTTTACTTTAACTTTAATGCAGCAGTTTTGATCAAATTTGCGCAGCATGGTCACGATGCTAAGTGGATTTAATAGCAATTTAGCCCACTGTGTTCTATGCAGTGCTTCTATGTGGCAACAACAATCCTTCAACAATCGTGAATATTTTGTTAAATGCACATGCAGAGGAGGAGCAGCGGGCTCTTTACGAGAGAGAGCGGGCGGGACGAGGAAAGGCTGTGTGAGTAAAAAGTGCAGCTCAATGAAATTATTTTATCTTATCTTTAATTTAATCAGTAGGCCTACAACATAGAACATCAACGTGTGGTGGCCGGTTTTAGTTTCGTGGTGCCCAGCCACAGATTAGTCAACGTATGGAAAACACTGAAGGTGTAAGATTAAAAATATTTAGCAGCACACGTTATGCTTGACGAATCGACGCTCATATTTTGCGTTGACGTATTTTTTTGGTCGATGTCATCGATTACGTCGACGCGTTGTCCCAGCCCTAAACACAACACAATAATGCATCATAATACAAACCAAAAGGGAGCCTAAATAATCAAAAATACACAGAGCTCTAGCAAGTGACAGCCAGCAAGGTATGCTTTTTGACCTCTGATGATACTCTTTCTGAACTGCTAGAGATTAGACAGACAAATTAAACGATTCCAACAGCAGATGCTTTTATGACCCGCCTCATTGCTATCCATGAGCCGTAGGTCGCATCATAAACACATTAGTATGTTGTTATGGCCATTATGCAGCAGCATGTCAAAGAAAATTACTCCTATCTTGCCTCTTCCTATCACTGTGAGGCAGAATTCACCTAGCTTTGGATATTTCACCCGTTGTTTCATAGGGCTGGATGAGCTGGATTTAAATGGTCTTGACTGACATATACTTCTACCAATTATTAGCAATTTGGTCCTGGGAGAAGATACGTCTTGATGATAACATGGATGGCACATTAGAAAATCACAACACTAATAGTAACCAGAAGTGAAATCAAATTCCAGCGTCTGCATTCTGAGACGAATCCGGATGATCATGTGATCATGACCCTCTGCCTTGTTAAAAAACCTTTCCGTTAATGCAATGTTAAAAATGTTCCATCTATGCACTTCTGTTGATGGTCTGGGTCAGGTTTGTCCGGTCTTCCTTTTGTTTACCATGGAGGCTGGTTGTTAAAGGAAATACATTATGTACAGATGTGAATAAACGGATATTGATGTCAAACAAAAACCTGTGTCCTGTGCGAGCATTGATCTGTGTGTCTGTGTTTTTTTGCTGGCTATCTTTGTAGACATGTTTGTTTGCTTTTGTCTGGTGCATGTTTGTCTGTATACTTATGTGCATTATCTGTGTCTAAACGGCTGCTTCCCGTTGTGAGATTGTGTAAATATGCAACATCCTTCTACCCTTTCCCAGTGAAAGATAAACGGGAGTTCCCATCCTAAGAACCAGACAGCTTTGCCCAGTAAGAACACACTTTCACCAGCCTGGTCGTTTCACCCAGCTCATCTTACAAGAAACCGTGTTTCCCCATGCTGGGAAATGGAGTACTTCTCACCCACTTCTTTGAAAGCACTTCACTGGGCCATGTGCCAGGCTGAAGATAGCCACACAACACTGCTTTGCCTTGAGCTGAAGCCCTTTGTGTGTAGTGAAAGGACAGACTGTTGGCTCGCGCTCCTAAGGAATATCAATGGACTGTGTGTCAGATTGTTCTTCTAGCTGTATTCTCTCTACCTCACTCACTAGTGTTGCTCTTCCATGTTCTTGTATCGGTAACTTATTGGACTGTAAGTGGTCCCCCTTAAGCCAAGGAGCAGGAGGAGAAGAGAGGAGGACACAGCTTCTGGCAGGAAGTCACTAAATCTGTCTGGGAAACAACGAAGGAGGGTGACTGAATACTTGATTTATCATTGCCCAGGTTCTTGTTCTCCTTCCCAGAGAAAACATACATGTTGGCTTTTACGTATATCTTTTTCATTTCACTGTCAGGGATTGAGTGGAATGCAATCTCGACAGCTCCAAGATTCCCTATACATTTGACCATGCTTGGTTCACATCAGAGGCCAGTTTATTGTTTTTTTTTACTACTGCAGAGGGTGTTGTCAACTTTTCATCTCTTTGCCAAATATCACTGTCCGAGGCTAACTGGTCCATCAATGCTGATCTACTGTCCACTGTCCAGTGTATGTCCCTATCCTCCCTGTCCTCTCTGTCCCCTCTATGACAGACTGCCTGTCACGTTTGCTTGTTCTGCTCTCTGTGACACAGTGAGTTATATGTCACAATAATTCAACATATGTTAATCATATCACAACACACCAGCTATCCTGATGGCTGAGACAAGTATGATGACTTGAACCTATGTAGAAACACTTTGGCAAAAGAACGGCTTTCAGCTCCTTTTATATTGATGTGTATACTGTGTATGTGTACATCTTGTGATGGTGTGGTAAACCGAACATTTCTTATGTTCCTTTCATCTTCAGCATATGTTTTCATGAGAGATTAGACCTGCAGGAAAATAAGTGGTTCTCAGTTGACCTCCAAGATAAGGATTCTTCATCTGGACTTGCTTATTCGTCTTTTCACCACCAGTGCAGCTGGAAACCGGTGCGTTATTTGAGTCATCGTGAGTTAAGGACTCCCAGTCCACCACCACCACCACCACTTTTGTTCACATTGTTATTTAGCCTGGTGTGTTTTGCCTTTTGTGAGATTCGTCATTACCTGTTGTGTGGACTATGAATGACTTGTTTCCGTGCTATGAAAAAGCTGGCTGGGAAACGGTCCTTGACGTGTGAGTTGAATTTATTTTATATGCCCGGGGGCCGCAGGGGATAAGCTGGCCCACTCTCCAGCGGGGCCGCCACCTTTCTCCGGGACCTCGAACAGCCTGCCACATTACCCTCAATCTGGGGATCCATCATCTCTGGAAAACAAAGAGTGGAGTCCTTGAGCGATCCGTTTCCTGTTTCGGGGGGAGAGCAGGGTAATATTCCTGCTTTTGTTTGGTGATATTGGCCCCCTGCTGCGCCGCTCTCAAAGCCACTATCCCTCTGAACTTGGAACACGCGGAAAAATCCACTTCATTTTTACTAATGGCTGCTTGAATCGGCCCATTCACAGATGCAGACTGGTATCGGTTGAAAAGATGAGAGGTCTGTGAAGACTTTGTGGCCAAAATGGGCCTCTGTGTGTGTGGCATAGTGCTTCCAAATAACTGCTATTATTCATGTATCCAAAATACATAACTTTTTCCCCGCATTTAGCATCCGTGTGCTACTTCAAAAGCTCTTGATGATGGAGATGATGAACATGGCACTCATTCTCGTGATAAAGCAACACCATAGTTAAACTAGAAGAGAACACAGACCTGATAAAGACTATGCACTACACTACACTATACTTCATTATAATACACTCATCTACTCAACATTCGCACAACCAGCGTATCGTCATACAGAAAAAAAGAAAACCCCCTCAAAAAACAATCGTTTTACCTAGCTCGAATTGCTACAGCTAGGCAGCTATAGCGCTACACTCTGGGGACATGAAAATGGGGGGACATGCCCCCACTCTAGCTGCCTGGCTGCTTGGGCGGTGGTAGCGTAGTGGTTAAGGAGCTGGGCTAGCGTGCAGTAGCCTGAAAGTTGTCGGTTCAATTCCTGTTGTTGCTTTCACTGTTGTGCCCTTGAGCAAGGCAGTTAACCCTAAGTTGCTCAGGGGACAATGGAATCCCTTGCATATAGTTGACATATGTAAGTCACTTTGGACATAAGTGTCTGCTAAATGTAATGTAAAAAAAAGAAATTTAATGAGTGCCCCACTGGAGAAGCTAAAGCTGCTGTCCATTTAGTTCCTGTTAGCAGTTAGTGCTGCTAGTTAAGTGCAAAGGGGATCTTGTACATATGGCTCCTTTGGTAATCTTTGGCTGTTTGTGAAACTGAATACATAAACTTGACCTTTGACTAGTGCTGTGCAGTTAAGCTGTCTTTACTGTTTATTTGTCTAACTACTCCAGGTGAGTAGCAGGATTGTCTTGTTAGTTACCTAGCCAGATGGTGTGTAGATAGAGTTACTAGGCAAAATCTGCACTCATGTTGTCTGTGCCTGAGGATACAAAAGATATATGGCACAAGGTAAGCACACATCATGTATTTGCAATGGTGTACAGATGTGTGAGCTGGAAAATGAAATTACATTAGGCTACTTTTAATTTGAGACAGAATTATTTACTAAACTTAAGACATGGCATGAGATTGTGCACCACCTTTTATTTACCTTTCATTTTTACAAAGCCTCAAATCTCAAGCGAATGGATAGCATCCTGGTCTGATCTCTCGTGTAGAGAGCCTTTATATGATTGAAATGCAGCAGACAGAAGCTTTGTGTTAGTGGTCTGGGGCCTGTTGCCGTCTTATGGTGGGAGAATGCACATGCGTGGTCTTTGGTCAGATGTTGGGAATTAAGTGTTCTACAAAAATATGCTAGAGTGCTTATGTCACCTGAAGCTATTTACATTATTTACCAGTGGAAGATTTAGATTTAACCCAGGAGTTGGGATGTTCATGAGGACAGGATGAACAACCATGCTCTCTTGACAGCAAAAAGCTGCAGAGAATCTGTGTCTCACTTTCTCTATCTTGAATGCACACATTGCATACTCACTCACTCACACACACAGAGAGAGAGTGTGTGTGAGTGTGTGTGAGAGAGAGAGAGGGGAGAGCCAAAGCTAAGACACAACCCTGACTCTGTCACCAACAAATATGGTAAGGAGTTAGTGCATCTCTGTCGAGGCCTAGGCCTGTACTTCCTTAATGGTAGGAGGAAAGGGGACTCATTAGGTTGGTTCACATACTGCTCAGCTCTTGGGTCTAGTGTAGTTGACTATGCAATTACTGACATGGACCCCTCCTCCATCAACGCATTCACTGTAAGACCACAGCTTCCTCTTTCAGATCACTGTCAAATCAATGTATACCTAAAAAGAACTATGCAAATCAAGATAACAGATACAAAGACACTTTTAAAACTCAAACCAACCTATAAATGGACATCTGACCGTGCATCTAAATTCACCAATGCAGCCAACTCTACTGAAATTACTAATAAAATGAATAGTTTTTTACTAACACAATTTCATCCATATCCACCAGCTGTTAAAACAGCCGTAAATCAAGTAAATGAATTATACCACATAATTGCACATAAAGCAAACCTCTCAAGAGGTAATTCCAAACCCATAAATAAAGTCCACAAAGAGCAATGGTTTGATAAGGAGTGTGATATGAGGAAAAATCTCAGACAACTATCAAATCAAAAACACCGGCAACCAAACAATCCAGAGATGAGAAAAAATTACTGCAAAAAACTCAAAGAATATAAACAAATGATTCAAAAGAAAAAACAAACTCTCTATAATGCAACACTAGAGGAAATTGAAAGCTCCATCAACCAAAATCAGTTTTGGGAAAAGTGGAACACACTGAATCCCAAACAAAACCAAGAGCTACCCCTAAAAGATAGAGAAACATGGAGGAATTATTTCATGCAACTCTATGAGAAAATCCCTCCCGATAACCTCACAACTGGCCAACAAATTATAATGGAAAAATTACACCTCCTTGGAAAAGACAATCAAACCCCCCTTGATTACGAAATCACATCTGAAGAATTAGCAGAAGCACTCCTGAAACTCAAACCTAAAAAAGCATGTGGACCTGACAATATAAAAACAGAGATGCACCCCTGAGCTGCACAGGGTCATCTTAAAACTATTTAACCTTGTTCTCCAAGCTGGCTGTTTTCCTGAGATCTGGAATAGGGGGCTTATATCCCCAATATTTAAGAGTGGAGATAAATTCGACCCCAATAACTACCGAGGCATCTGTGTGAACAGTAACCTGGGGAAGGTTTTCTGCTGTATTCTAAACGCCCATATACAGGCCTTCCTCATCAAGCACAATGTCTTGAGTAAAGGTCAGATTGGATTCTTGCCAAAACATAGAACCACTGACCACATTTACGCCCTACACACCCTAATCAACACCCATGTTTTACAAGGAAAACAAAAGAAAATGTTTGCATGCTTTGTAGACTTTAAAAAAGCTTTCGACTCAATTTGGCACAATGGATTATTTAAAAAAATTTGCAAAGTGGTGTAGGGGGCAAAACCTATGATTTAATCAAATCTATTTATATGGACAATAAAAATGCTGTAAAAATTGACAACAGCAGAACAGAATTCTTCACTCAGGGGTGTGGGGTGAGACAGGGCTGTAGCTTGAGTCCAACTCTGTTCAATATCTACATCAATGAGTTAGCGGTGGTATTGGAACAATCTACAGCACCTGGACTCACCCTAAACAATAGAGAAGTTACATTTCTGCTTTTTGCAGATGACCTGGTGCTGCTGTCACCCTCAGAACAAGGACTACAGCGGCACCTAGATCTGCTAGAGCAATTCTGTCAGAACTGGGCCCTGACAGTCAATTTGGACAAAACAAAGATTGTAATATTCCAAAAGAAAGCAAGCTCTCAGGCAGGCAGACACCTTTTCACTCTAGGAAACACCGCTCTAGAGCATTCTTTATCTTATGATTATCTAGGTCTGAAACTCAGTGCCTCAGGAAGCTTTGACCTTGCAGTGAATGTGCTAAATGATAAAGCTTGTAGAGCTCTCTATGCCATCAAAAGAAATTTCCATAAAATACAAATCCCAATTAAAATCTGGTGCAAAATATTCAACAGTGTAATAATGCCAATTGCATTAAATGGATGCGAGGTATGGGGTCCACTCATCAAGCTAGACTACACTAGATGGGACAAACATCCCACTGAATCCCTGCATGCAGAATTTATGAGAAACATTCTTAGAGTCCAAAGGAAAACACCAACAAATGCATGCAGGGCAGAATTAGGCAGATTCCCATTGGCATTAAATATACAAAAAAGATCTTTAAAATTCTGGATCCACCTAAATTCTAGTGACGAGAACACCATACAGTTTCAAGCATACAAAACCCAAGAGGTTAGCCCTAAAACCATTCCCCTTTGCCAGTTGGTTCTGAAGTTAACTAATACTCTAATCCATCGATCTCAGACCAGCACTGCTTTTCAAAATTAGATCAAAGTAAAACAAATTATGAATCAAAGTAAGAATAAATATCTGGAACATTGTGATGATCAAAGGTCCGTGTATCAATCGTTCATTTGATATTCAATTGAGAATCCAAAATGAAAAAAACCAAAAAAGGACTTGTTTTTTCATTATTTGTTTATGAATGTGATACAAACCAACAAATAATGCTGATAATGCTGATTTTGATTTGATTTCATGATCAGATCAAAAGTAGAACGTTTAAAAAACGGCCTCAGGCCCAAAACTGATTTTGATATTTATTTTTTCCGATTGCTCTGACCCGGACATTATTTATTGACTTCCATTGCCAGCTGCTGCTTTTGTTTTGCAGTGTTAAATCGGACTAGACCTACAAGTCCGATTATAACACAATTTACCCTATATATATTTAAATGACCACTCGGACAGAGCAACAGAATATCTTTTTCCCCCTCAGTCGGCAGTCTAATCGAATAGATTTTTCTACTCCTATGCTCGATTAGCGTAGCCAGAAATGTTCAAATGGGTGGGCACAGAAAGAAAAGGGTGGGCAAAGCCAATTTGATTGAACATAGCCTAAGAGAAGCCTAGATGAGATGCACCATACAAACATTAATCGGCATGTTATATTTATGACATAGTGGAATTTATTGAACGCATTTGATCACAGCTGACAAATTAGGCAGAAACATTTTAAACTGGAGCAAAACTGCATGAATTTAGGCCTAGCTTCTGCGCGTCACATGAAACACAATTGAGACAATAGATTGACCATATTGTACAACTGCAAAGCCTTATCATAGGCATGTTACATTCATGACATGAAAAGTAGAACTTATTGAACAAAAATGGCAAATTACGCAGTCGGCTAAACATTAAACTTGCGCAAAATGGCATGAACACAGCAACGGTGCGTCGCATAACTTAAAACACAAACTGAAGCAACAGCTTGGACAATCCTACTGCAAAGCCTTTCCTTCCATAGGCATGCAACGTCTATGACATAAAAAGTGGAATATGAACGCATTTCACACCTGACAATTAAACGGAGCTGCCGCCTGTTCGCGATTTGACTGATTCTTGAGCTCTCAGAGCAGTGTTGACTTGCGCGTCTTTTTTAGATGGTGAACGTAATTGGACGGGCAAGGCTGACAAGTAGACGGGCCTAGGCCCGCCTATGGCTCGATTTGAATTATTTGCTCTGTTTGTGAATGAAGTTGTAGCCCCTCTTTCCTTTGATCAATGTGCTTGTTGAACGATGTGTCCCTAGTTTCTCTGTCATAGCTACTGTCTTTGGGGTTATCTCACCAGAAGGCTACTGCAGCTGGCTGCCTTCCAATGACGTTGGCGACAAATGATGATCTGAGCTGATAGATCTATAATCTAGGCCTACTTCCCTAAAATGGGCTGATATAATCATTACTTCTATAATCATGGGGCAACGCTTTGGGCGAACGCGATGTTCATAAACGAAACAGGCATGAGAAGGGAGATGATTTTCTGTCGATTCAACGAAACCAAGTTTGCCATCGTTGCGCAAGTCGCCCAATTTCTCGCGATAGTTGGTAGACAATATTTTCCGTCGCTAGGGATGGCCAAAATTAAATCTAGCAACAAAGTCACTAATTGGCAACACTGAGCACTGACAGGTCTAGACCAAGAAAGTGACTTGGATAGACTTCCAGGTCACAGAAATCGGAACAAATAAATATCAAAATCAGTTTCGGCCCTGAAGCCATTTTTTAAACGTTATACTTTTGATCTGACCATGAAATCAAAAGCCTGGAAAACAACGTGTTATTTGTTTGTTTGTATCACATTCATAAACAAATAATGAAATAACAAGTCATTTTTGTTTTTTTTCGTTTTTGATTCTCAATTGAATATCAAATGAACAAATGATACATGGACCATCAAACAAAATCACAATCCAAATTAGAATGTTACTTGTCACTAAAATGAGATTATGAATTGGCAGAGTACCTCTCCACCGTCAGAGATACAAAGCAGAGACAGATTCTTACCAAGTACAGGCTAAGTGACCACAGCCTTGCCATAGAGAAAGGCCGGCACAAAAAAACATGGCTTCCCAAAGAGCAGCGGCTCTGTGGTCACTGTACGACTGGTGAGGTTGAAACAGAGATGCACTTTCTCCTATACTGTCCAAAGTTTGAACAGATTAGAAAAAGATATTTTTTACAATTCTCAAATAAAATTCCAAATTTTAGCTCCCTTAAAGACTGATAGGTAACACTTTATTTTAATGTGTCGCTGTTACAGTGTACCTACCTAATTAGGTACAGTGGTACAACCTGTGTAACAACATGTACTATCAGGTACTATCATTGTACTTGCATTATGTATTTGTGGGTACCTACATATAGTTGTTACATTGTAATACTGAGTGCTTTTACAAAACTTTGCCAATTTGCCTAAATTTTCATCAGAGGCAAAGAGCTGACCTGAGACCTGCTGGATAGGGTAAATTTGGTCATGATAGATTTGATATACAAACCATTCTTAGCTCCAGTCAAGGCCTCATTGTCTTCAGTGTACATGTAACAGCTGTGCTGCTACAACCTTGTTAATCTTTGATACAGTGGAATAAACCTATGAAGTGTACCAGTTAAATACTTACAATTACATGTATGTTGTGTCATTGGTGTCTTGGAACTTGTCTGCCATTACCCTACATACTGTAGTACATGTATCAACTGTGTTGGTACACATTTATTACTCTTTTGATACAGTGGAATAAACCCATTAAAATAAAGTGTACCAGTTAAGTACTTACATGTACATATTATATACATCCTGTTGATGATGTCATGCATCCTGTAATTGATGTGTTGAAACGTGTCTGCTGTTACACCACACAGTACATGTGAATTAGTAGACCTGTTCCAAGACATCGAAGACACAACATACATGTCATATGTACATGTAAGTAATTAACTGGTACACTTAAATAGGTTTATTCCACTGTATCAAAGAGTAACAAGGTTGTAGCAGCACAGCTGTTACATGTACACTGAAGACAATGAGGCCTTGACTGGAGCTAAGAATGGTTTGTATATCAAATCTATCATGACCAGATTTACCCCATCCAGCAGGTCTCAGGTCAGCTCTTTGCTGCTGATGAAAATGTAGGCAAATTGGCAAAGTTTTGTAAAAGCACTCAGTACTACAATGTAACAACTATATGTAGGTACCCACAAATACATAATGCAAGTACAATGATAGTACCTGATAGTACATGTTGTTACACAGGTTGTACCACTGTACCTAATTAGGTAGGTACACTGTAACAGTGACACATTAAAATAAAGTGTTACCATATGTTACAGCTTGCCACAACATGAGGGACAGTGAGTCGGACACTTTACCACAATGCCCGACCTAATGTCTGTACTTAATCCAATGTATTATAATGTGTATGCTGCCCGTGTGTGTGTGTGTGGAAAAAGAGAGGAAGCTGATTCAATCCCAAAATGGCAGCGTTAGTTTTTCACAATTGCTAAAACTGAACTCAACAACATTTTTTGAAAACTTCTATTCTTTTCTCAAAACTAAACAGAAACGCCCATTCTTAAACTACATTAACAAATCCTCTGACACTTCTTGCAAAACGGAACAATTGCTTAAAACAGTTTTACCTGTGCTCAAAACCAAACAATGTCTTCAGATCATTCACAAAGCAGTGAAAATGAAAACACTACCGAACAAGCAATCATTACACACTGCATCAAAAATGGAGAACACAGTGTTCAGGGCAGGGCATAGGGGCTATAGATCCAGGAGAAATGTTCATTTTTTTTAATGCATTGGCATCTAAAAAATAAAGCAAAACAAAAAAAAAACTAAAATCACTTTTCAGGTTGTACCAAGAACAGTAACGTAGATCGGAAACCTCAATACTGACTCTTGACGTTAGTTCTTTCCCCAGTGGTTTTTACCAGTTCCTGTATGGACGCTTAATTGGTAAAGATTTTTGGCTTTTGGTTATTAGGATTATTAGGTGGCTGAGGTTTCAAACTGTGAGTGAGTCACAATATTTTATCATTGCCACTATCCATTTCCTTATTCCCAGGCCTTGTTTACTATTTACACAGAGCAAAAAAGGGAAAAATTGTTTATAATAATGGTGTGCGAGTTTTTTCTTGATTGACTGTTACATTGCCCAAAACTAACGCACCCGCACGGCCTTGAGTAATTGGCGTGAGACCCTACCTGTCTAACTTGAACAATTGTTTGGGAAGCAAACTGCTCTTCATCCTTGAGATAGGCTTGAATAGATCAGTCGTCACCACTCAGATAAGCCTTTAAAGGTGCCATGTGTAAGAATTGAGGTAAAAATATCCAAAAATGAGCTACACGCATCAAAAGAATGAGAAGAAATTAGGGCGATGATGTCATTTAAAAAATGACAAGGTATAGTGCTGCAGGGATATCAACCTGAATTAGCATGCTAAATTACTAGCCACAGCCCGACAGGTGTCATAATGCCAGTTTCGGCCATGGGAGGCGGTAATCGGGCAACATAACCACCAGCCAAACTGCAATACACGTGTCTCGGTTGTTACTGTAGGGTAGACCAACTCACTTTCTGGAGGTATACTGCCCCCATCTTTTATGGAATGTGGAGTATGAATTGATTTTTTGGCGGACATTACACATGGCACCTTTAATATGCAATCATTTGTTATGACATTTATTCATTGTTGATTTATTATGCAATGTTTAAAAAAAAGTGGTGCAACATAACTTGAATTTGAAAAGTTTATAATGCAGATGTCTCATGATTTAGCAGGTCATTACAATTGTTGTGGTATGAATCTATACATACCACTAGATGGTGCTGTTTAACAAGCTAAAGTGTTTCCCTACATTTTATTTTCACAATTGTTTATGCCAATCCTGTTTGGATTTCTCTCACAGTGGAAGCGTTCAGACTGCACCTATGATCAATGAAAGTTGTCAAGTTCTTTAACATTACTCTTCATTTTATATCCATTGAAATGAATATTGTACCAAACCATTAATGGGAACTCCCAGGAATGTAAGAACATTTTAAATAAAACAAACTGCACTGTAATGATTTGTTAGTGTTTACACTTTCACACATTAAAGTAACAATAAGGAGTTTTGGTCTAAAACTACTAGAACTAACTAAAAGTCACATATAGCACAAACAGCTCAGCTGTCATGAAAATATGATGAAATGCTAACTAGTGTTTTAGAAATATAGTTGCCAGTGATGTGCCGTGAAAGCTTTTCTTACAATTCCGTGGGCATGCCATGGGGTCTTCCATTCCGAAACACAGAACGACAAAGTGCACATCCTGGTTTGCTGGTGGGCACAGCACATGTTGGAAACGGGCATCATTTAGGAGGTTATTCGAAGGCTTGTTTGAAATGTTTTTGAAACCCATTGTGCATGATTGTGATATTGTGGCTCAGATTCCCTGTCAATGTCAGTGTTTGCATGCTTGTTTTAGTTCATAAGGGCAGGCTAGTGCTTAAGAGACAGGTAATACAAGGGAACCAAAGAGAATAATATGCACATTGAATAGCATGGCTTCTGAGCACTAGGTCTTCTTTAGACAAGCCAAGAACCATTTAGAGCTTTTTCGGTGTTTATGGAAAGAATTAAGTCTGAGTAAAATCAGGACTCTTTCTTTATGAAAAAAGGAGTGTTTATTTTTATTTCTCATCCTGTAGCCTCTGTGACAACCAGAAGTGATGGCAGTCCAGAAAAAGCAAGCTGTCGACTCAGAGAGTCTGGGTGTAAATCAGAGTCTTAATCCAACTTACCAAATGACACAAGTGGCCAATGCTCAAATGTACCGTACTATTCAAAAGTTTGGAATCACAGAGAAGCGTCTTTGTTTTTTTTTTAAATAACCTGAAATTGATCAAAAATGTAGTGCAGACATTGTTAAGACTGTAGATAATTGTTATTGATGACTATTTTGATGACTGACTGTTACTAATGGCTGAAGTGACCGCAATCACTCCTGTGTTTTAATGATATTATGTCAGCATGTTTAACATACTAATTCATCATTGGAAAACCTTTTTTTACAATTATGTCTAGTTGGTTATAGCTCCTTGAGTATTTGACTTGTGATCTTAAGTAAGGTCTAAAAATGGTCAGGAGGAAATAGTTTTTTTCTTCAGAAACATGTCTTTCAATTGCTGTAACACATTCTACAGGGATTTAAGTTCTCCATCGTACGAAGGATTGTCGTCAGTCGTGTTTGTGCTGTGACACACAGATAGCCTTGCTTATTTTGGTTACACTGCGACAGGAGGTTATGACTGTAAGCTGACAAAAAATAACAATGCAATTAAAATAGTCAACTTAAAACTTTGCTATAAAATATTAATTTATAGTACAAAACCATAACCAGTAGGCCTACCAGAACCTTGCATATTAGCATCATGATTTGTGTGCATCTGATGTTAAAAACATTATTTGGCAAGGCCACTAGCCGTCATGGATGCATTGTTGCTAAAGAAAGGCACATGTGTCTGAGATAGACAAAACTGTTATATATGGAGATAATATATGGAGATGGCCTTGGCTGTTGGCAAGCCAAACAGTTCATGGTATAAAGAAATGAAAGTGCCAGGGGTTTACTTTTTTTTGGTTTGCTGCAAGAAAATTACTTATGGAAGCAATGGAAAAAAAGTTTTAGCACGCCACCAATCTGAAGATAAGGCTAACATTCGTGCTCTTTTCATTTTCATTTCATTTTCATATCATTTCATTTTCATTAAATGCTGATGAGGCAACAAATGGAAATATGGACAAGATCTTGAATGTTCTGATTTGTTACATTGATGAGGAAATGAAAAGTCTTGATTGAAACTTGATTTTATAGATTTGACTTGGTGTTGAATTGCATATTAACAACAAAAAGAAACCTCCCCTTTAAACACCTTTGGCCTGAAGTGATTAAATAAGAGTGTAAGTTAAAGCCTTTCTACAATATGATTGCTAGTAGAAAAGAACAGCAATGGTTAGTCAGGGATGGTACTGAAATATTATTTTGTTCATCAGGAAAAGAAAACACTCGCAATTTGCCTTGTTCACGCAGTGGCTATTGCTGGCCAAAACGAGGCTACAGGGTCAAACCATAGGATCGTTATGTTCTATGCATTTGCCCGTAGATGGCATTAATTATATTCTGTTCTAAACAACCGAACCAGAGATGGCATTTTCCATTGCTTCGCTGTGTTCTTTCTTTTAAAACGAGAATAAATCAATTTCAAGAGGTGAAAATCACTAGATCGAAACATGTGGAGTCTTTTATGTATTTTTTCGGGGTATTTGAAAAGTTTGCGCTAGTATGAAAGATAAAGTTTATAACGAAACGTAACAGTAAATTTGCCTAATCTGTTCTGATTAGGCCTACATAACGTTATTAGCCTGGCCTACTGTCAACCGGGGTGGCTTCGGACAACTTTTTTTTTTTTAAATTTGGAATTTATTTACAAACCTGAAAAAAAATCGGCAAGTAGGCTATGCATTGATTGCATTCAGGAAGCATTGCACCATGTCGATAGCAGTTTACACCACGTTAGTTTCAGTTTCCTTAATAAAAAATGAAGAAGTTCTATTCTCAATAATTGCTTCAATCATCGGAGACACAAACTGCTTATCAATTTGCAAAAAAATTTCCTTTTCTATAAAACTTTGGTCTGGCATAGTATTTCACATTGTTAATTTGGTTTGTGTAGAACAGAAAATTGGTTGCTACGGAAACATGATGTCACACTTTAGTACTCTATTGGCCTGAAAAAAGTTCAGTCAATAGATTTTTTTTCACTTCAATCCCTGCATTCCATCACTATTTATAAAAGTAAGGATAGCAATGGGATATGAGCTGAAGACATCTCCCAAATGTGTGCACCATAGAACAGTGCAGTGTCTGTAACCAGGGTACAAAAAGACAACAATAATACCAAGTTAACTAGAGCCTTCCTTTGGAACAGTCTCAAAGAAAAAAGCCATATCTGAGACTGACCAACGAAAGGATAGGTAGGGTGGAACATTATAGACAAATCTAATTTGAGGTGTTTGGATCACAGAGGGAAAAAACTGTACAGAGTACATGAAATATGCTGGAGAGAAGGCCATCTGTCAAGCATGGGAGAGGAAATGATGGTGAGGCTTTGTAGTATGTCACTTGTACAGATGAAAACGATATATAGCACCACCATTTTATAACTTCATCACCAAGCAGTGCCCTGTGGACACTTAACACTTCACTGAGTATTTTTGGAAATCTGAAATTTTCTGTCATGTTCTTTCAAATGGGAGTGTTTTGTGTCTGCCCATAAGTATGGCACAGGCAGACAGCTGGAATCTGTTATTGAATTGTTTTATTTCGCCAGATCAAGCAGTAATGTTTTACTATAGCAAAGTTAATGCCAGCTAACATTCATTCCTTATTTGTCCCTCTAGCCAGCGAAGCTCTGGCCTCTGACTGATCTGGGTCCTTCTCTGTGAAAAGGCTTTTTAAATGTCTCTTCAAATGGACTATAATTCTCCCCTTTTACTCCCCCCCCCTTGTGTATTCAAGACCGTTTTGCACAGGCACATGTTCAGGCTTTGATCGATGTTAGAGCGCATTCTTTACAAGGGATTGTTTTCTCCCATAACAAAGTCATTAAGTGGTTTTATGGCTTGCATTTTGCAGCTCTGACTCGGCCTTTCTGAGAGCCGTTTCTTCCCTTACTGAGATTGGTCTCAGAGTGGTCTCAGACACTTACACTTTATGGCTTCAGTGATTCTCTGTGAAGTTACTCGGTGAGGGAGTCTGTTCAGTTACAAGTCTTTTAGTTGCAAGTGCGGACTTTGCCGGCAGGGGGCAGCATTGCACAGTCTATATATCATGTCAGGGAGCAAAGCACGCCGGCCGTCCGTCGAACATCTTGAGATGAGTGGACTTAGCTCTTTATCATCATCTCTGGCTCATTAACCACTACTATTTCCAAGGAAATGCGCAGAGAACTCCCCCACAAAAGCCACTCATAACACACATCCTTCTCACTTTGATCAGCAGGGCCGGTCAGTAAGTGGATGTGAAGCTTTACACCAAACTGACAAACACAACAACTGTGTTTCCACAGAGGCGTGAGGGCGCTTGCAGCAAAAAGGTAATCAGTCCCTCATGCTTCAGGTCAGGAGGCAGCATAGTTTATATTTCTGTCGATGCTGGGTTCTCTCATAGGCATATATCTTTCTGTGTGTGTGTGTGTGTGTGTGTGTGGAGTGTATGTGGGTGGATGGGTTGGGGGACCAGTGCTGCTGCCTTGTCTCCATACCAGCCTTCTCTCCGAGGGGGTGGCATGACTCCCAGGGAGCTCTGGGTGGGCTTGGCCTGAGGCGGGAGCCCACAATGTGCTTCCAGTTTACCAGGTTACATAAGCATGTCCCCCCCACCCACCCGAAAGATATCATGGCTTTTGACAACTCTGGTCTGCCAAAACAAATCAAGACCAAAAAATAATAAAATAAGTAAATAAATAAATAAATGAATAAAATAAAAAACAAAACAAAAGGGGTTCCAAAGAACCAAATGTGGCATGTAAACAACTTTGCTCTGCAGGCCTTGCGATTGGCCCCTCACAGTGAAGGCTATTGTTCCTCCTTCCTTTTCCCCAGTGGGCCCAGTGCCCCCACCACCACCTCCATCAGCCTCTTCCTTTGCAGACAGCGGGGGGATGGCTAGAGGGGTGGTGATGAGGATTAGGGTTGTGTACATGTCATGGATCGACCTACAGAAGCAGTGGCTGTTCCACTAACCCCTAGCCTTGACGAACCAGACCCACATTAAAATGTAGGCTCTGGGCACTCACCGTTCGCAGTGCTCAGTCCAAGGGGCGGGATAATCAGTTGTCTTTCAAATTCCCTCTGCACGCTATAGGACAGCGGCAGCGATATGAGTCCCATGCGTTTCCAACCAGCGGAGCTAGTTGGCTATTTCAAACGTTTGCCAACTTAATAAAAGCTTAACTCGTGTCACACTGTTCGCCAGCAGCAACATCTTATTTGTTTTCAAGTAGCAGGGAATTCAAGCCAAACCGTTGTGTTAAGCCCAACGACTCTATACACGATTTCATTGGCCTGATTAAGTTTCGATTTCTGGAGCTCACAAGCCAACGGAGAGTTGCTAGACTAGCCCTGGCAGCAAATGTAATTTGCTGCCGCTAGGGGCGCGTCTAGATTTCTAGGCTACTAACCCCCCCATTGCTAAAGGAACCCGATCACCATCTCCCCCTGATTCCATGTCCCCGCAAACACCCAGGATCCCTACCCCCCAACATCAAAATGTGAGAAATGCAGCAGGCATCAGTCTGAGGGAAAGAGCAAGTCTTCCGAGTTGTTTTTTCTTTTTGTTTTTGTTTTTTTTTGTTTGTTTTTTTCAGGGCGCGGGAGTCGCGCATGGCGACCCACACATCTGTTACTCCTGTCTCCTACGCAAACAATGGGACAGTGTTGCCCAGGGTGAGGCCCTCCACCGTGTTTGGGTGGCTCTAATGGATTAGATGCCAGGGAGAAGGTGTTGTTTTCATGCCTGAGATAATGTGCACATGTGGCTAAGTTGCATCCGCATAAGAAGATGGTCGTCAAAGATGATGTACATCAGGACTGAAATGTCCGATCGCTTTAGCCTTTAACGCTGTGATTATTACACAGACTGCGCTTAGACAAGAATCCAGTCGACTGGCAGTTGCAGTTTAAGCTTTATTCCTTGCTGAACTCGTTGAACCCTTCTCTACAGGCCTACGTACTGGGAAGAGTGGGTAATGGGGGTTGGGGATGGTTTTGAAGGGGGGTTAGTGTTACTGTTGGGCTTCTTAAGGCGTGACTGCAATTAAGAGTTATCTGTGTTTGTCTCGCCTTCCACGGCATCCACACAAGCACTCCTAGACAGGGGGGCCTACTGTAGGACAAACAATATTTGACGTGAATGAAGCCAAATGGTGGATACACACCACCCACCCACGGCCCAGGCTGAGCGCAGTCTTAGGAGCACTTGCTGTTTATTAGGGAACATAAACAACAACACAACATAAAACAACAACAGACATTGGGGGGTGGGGGGTGGTTGATGGGGGGGTCTAAATGGGGGGGGCGGGTACAAAAGGGCGGCAAAGATGAACAGAACAGAGGAGGAAGAGGAGGAGGGGAGAAAGCGTGTGATTATGAATTCCCAATGGCTTCCTGGCCTTTAGAAACAACAGCTCAGACATCAGATGTCTGATAGGAATGAAAGGGTGAAAGGCTGTCATTACCATCACTGAAACAATGCAGGAATTTGGTTGTCATGCATTTTTGCCTAATTGACTGTTTTGGTATTGGGACGAGGGGGTTGGGGGGTTGTGCCTCTGATGGTCCTGCCGGCCCCACTCTCGGCCTGCTGGCTGGGGGGGAGGCTCGGCAGGGCTTTCAGCTGCACCCAGCAAGAACCTTCCGGAGAGCCTTTGATGGAAAGAGAGAGGCTAGAAAGAAAGACGGGAAATGTAAAGCAACGAAGAACGAAGGCTCCTAGACCACAATGGCCTCCATTTATGGACCCTCCCTCCAAACACTTGATTCTTTTTTCGGTTTTGTCGTAGTTTCTTTTTTCTCTTTCCTCCTCCCCTCCCCATCTCCTCATTGCTGCGAAGCAGGGGTGGCCCCTCTCTCAGAAGAGCCTGCGTCAAAAAGAGTTCCGTGGGTAAACACCCCCACATATACAGTTCAGCATTGGGGCGAGTGGGGAGTGGGGGGATGTGTTCGCTTTTTATTTTTAATTTTTTTTTGTGAGGCGTCAATGAAGGGTGAAGAGAGGGCCCGTGATGGTACCCCCCGAAAAAAAGAAAAAAAAACTTGCAAGGCGGGAGCTCTGCTCGTTTGCATAATTAACTGTTGACACTAAGTCCTCCTAATGAAGGCCCATTGAAGTCAATGACCCCCATCTTGCAACAATGATGGGAATGAATGCCAGTCTGCCTCGGCAAGCACAGAGGTTAAAAGAGCGCCGAGACGGGCCACGCCGAACCACAGCGAGGCCCTCGGGGCTCGCCCTCGCCTGTTCTCCCCTCAGTAGGAAAAAAAGAAAGAAAAAAATGGAGGAAATTAGACACATATCGGGTTGTCGCCATGCAGACTGGGCCATGGACGTTTGATCCATCTGCGGTTCAGATGGACTAGCAGCGCTGTGACCCAAATGCCATGTCAGGCTTTTGTCCTTCGTTTTCAGGCTACACTTTGAGGGACGGACATGGTTGAAGAAGTTTATCACTGTGACACACACACACACACGCACACACACACACACACACATGCAGTCTCCTCTGGCACAGTTTTGGTCAGGAGATGACTCCAACAAATGCAATCAAATGCTTGCTATTTGCCCGGTCCTCTCTTATTTTTGTGTGGGGCAAAATCAGCTTCCACTCAGGGGTTGCCTGAGGATACCCAAAGGGTGGAAATGGGCTCCCAAACAATAGGACTCATGAAGCTTCTATGAATGTTATGGAACGGTTACAAGGAAATCAGGAACTTCATCTGGTTGTTGCTTAAGACCCAGGATCAGGATTTTTTTAAGTCCCACTGCCCAGCTTTTTTCTCATTGTAGCCCATAACTTGAAGGACTTTTGCCGCCAGAGGTGTTCTTAAAATTCTCATGTCTATATGGTTTAATTTAAAGGTCAATATAGAGGGCTAAGCTGAAACTGCCTTCACTGTAAATGTGCAATTGTCAAAGACAACACATGCTTACTAGACAATACAGACTGACACATTACCTTGTAGTTGAGTGGAGGCCTTTTAATCTTCTAAAAAAGTCTCCCACTTCACAGGAATAGTATATACTTTGAAGGGTCTTTTCCGCTACTTGTGTATACTGATAGGAAAAGAGGAGAAGACATAAGGAGAGGAGAGGAGAAGCAATTGACTAGTTGCACGAAAGGCTCTCTGTAAGCCCATTTGTTTCCTGTGGAGCCAGGTGTGTTTGAACCTGCCTCTATTCTGAATGCAATTAGTGTCTATACACGTCCTTCTTTATCGTAACATGCTCATTCACTAGGTGCAACACCCAACCGGGTCTGTGTAGACACTAATTGCATTCAGAATAGCGGTGGGTTCAAACACACCTGGCTCCACAGGAAACAAATGGGCTTACGGAGAGCCTTTCGTGCAACTAGTCAATAGGAAGATCTTTTGCAACAAGTTCACTAGAGGCATTGTGAAAGGCAGGATGGCCTTTTTGGCTGAAGTTTGCATACTCTGTGATTTGAAAGGTCTGGAACACTTATCACCTTATTTCGAGAACATGGTCTTGATTACAATCTGCCCCTTGTGCTCGAGCAGCTCCTTTCTGCGCTGTTGAGAACCATGCCTGAAATGAAAGCTTCGGCTGAAGTCCAGAAGGGGGGCATTAGAGGCCTGAAATATGTTTCTGGGGAAAGCACTTTACTACTAGTGTATCAAGCGTAATGACTACTACAATTAAAAGGGAGCAATTAATTAAAATGTGTGTGTGTGTGTTTATGTGTGTATTTGTGACTAAGTGAGTGCGTGTGTGTGTGTGTGTGTGTGTGCGTGCTTGTGTGCACAGTCATCTCTTATGCCCCCTGTGAAATGCCCCTTTAGTATGGTTTTTATTTGGTATAGTTCAGTCTGTGTTGCTTCCTGATTCCTTGGCCTCTGTACTGTTTTAAGAGGCTGGCGTCTCAGCTAACTGTCCCTGGGGAGACTCCGCAGCGGTTCATCTGGGGCCATGATGTCTGTTGGCAGCCCTGACAAGCCCCTCACTTCCTTATGGTTTTGGTTGGTGTTATCTGGTGGTTGTCGGTGTTGTTAGTTTTGTTGGTAATGTTGTTCTGGATGATTACCTTGTCATACAACATGTGAGGCCAGTTATAGTGAGAGACATGTCATACATTGTCCTCATAAGCCACCACTGGGTCTGCAATAGACTGCCAAGCCTTTTTTTGAATGGCAAACATAACACTCCTGTATTCTATACTGATTGTAATAATCCCTGTGATGCTTTATTGTTCGTTGTTTCTGGAGGTCATAAGGTCAATGGATGACTTTTGAGATGGACTTTTTTGCGCAGAAAGAGGCTGGCGTTTCTTAGGGCAACTGCTCCGAGTTCCGTAAAAAAAAAAAAAGCAAAACACCACCAACCCCCCTCCCCCCTCAAGCCTTTGCTGCACCTTGCCAACTTGATGAAGCTAGATCTCTTCCATAGACTGGGGTGACCAAGTAGGTGGTTAGTTTTCCAAAGTTTCCAAAAGCAATTGGATTGTTGCTGAACCAGAGAGAGATGGTGAGATTAAGGCTGTGTGTTCTGTGAAGTGGTTAGCACTCAGGTACGCTGCTGTGAACATGTGAGTCACATTCCGACATGCTACTGGTGGAGGATCATGGCTGACTACAGAACTCAGTTGTGTAAGACGCATTAACTGTTGCATTGCTTCAACAATTTCGGAGAAATGCAAAATATTCAGCATGGCCGCCGGGGTAGATTTTCACGGAGAAAGGCCAAAAACACTGCAGTTGACAGGCGCTACCACACAGTTGTGTAGAGCATTTGCTTTCAGGAGCAGTGTAGTCTAGGAGTGTAGTCTAACCCTGCTGGCAGGTGAACCAGACCTGGTGCATTTACACTTACATTTATTCATTTAGCAGACACTTTCATTTTTTTCAACTTACATATGTCAATTACATTACAAGGGCCATTGTCCTCAGAGCAATTCGGGTTTAAGTGCCTTACTCAAGGGTACAACGCTGGAAGCCGGGAATTGAACCCACAACTTTTCAGGCTACTGGATACGCTACCACCGTCCATTGGTACAAAGTCAGTTACTCTGTGAGATTCACACAGTTTTGAGAGGCTGTCTCATCATCCATGTGATGTTTTTTTGCGCTTCCCGCAAGATGAAGGCTCAGTGCCCAGACACCATAAATGAAGACGCTCACTTTTTTCAGCTCTGTTCCCATCAGTCTTCGGCTCCAACTTGATTTCATTGTTGTTTTGACCAATGTGCCACAAACCAGAGGTGTTCACTGCATGCTTCACAAAACCAAGAGGTCACAACCAGGTTCTTCCAAAAAATGTCACGCACGCACGCACGCACGCACACACACAAACACACATGCACCCCACCCCCTCCTCCCCCTTCTCCTTTTCTTGTCTGTGAAGATGTTACTCATCTCATACTAATAGCTTTTCCATTTTATTCGTCTCACACCCCCCCAGAGACCTGTCTGGGGCCATTTTAGGGCCTTTAAAAAGTCTGACGCTCCTCCTGAACGTCTTTCTCTCTTGCCTTCTCGCTCTCTCTTTCTCTGTGTCTGTCTATGCCGCTCTCTCACTCCCTGTTTTGCGACATGATGAGCGCGGTTCATCATAAACCCCCCAGCCAGCCACTTTTGTCTCCCTTGTGTTGTCTAATGTGTGCATTACCCACGGCTGTAATTAATAGTGCTGTCCAGGACTGTGGGTCTGACCACTGGTCCAGGTGGTTTGAGTTGAGGGATTGTCTCCATTAGGGAGCCCTAAGCTTCCGCAAAGTCTTGCCTCGGAAGCCCGTTTGGAGTAAAGTGGGACCAGAAAGTGCATTCCCCCATGTGAGCTTGATTGTCAGGTTGCTTAAGAACATACTGAAAGAAAGAAGAAGAAGAAGTAGAAAAAGAAGAGAAAGAGATAGAAGAAGAAGAAGAAGAAGAAGAAGAAGAAGAAGAAGAAGAAGAAGTAGAAGAAGGAAGATGAAGAGGAAGAAAACAATTTAGGCTATAGCTTTTTAGGACTTGCATCTTTCTTGGATCAGTAGGGCCTAGAGGAAATGAGAAGAAGGGACTGCATGTTTTAATGGCGCCATATCAATGCAGATGTACCAGGAATGAAAGAGCAAAAGGGTCCACGGAATTTAGTAATCTACGAGTCCATGGAATGGAGTGTAGATAGTGTAAGTCTGGGCGATAGCTGGTGAATGTAGGGCGAGAGCTTTCCCTGCGAACCCCCACCTCACCTCACCCTCCTCCGCTGCTGTCAGATGGGGCCGCCCACTCCTGGGCCCCTCTTGGGCCTTCTCACATTTGTTGCCGGGCCTTCAAAAGGGGGCCCCTCGGGCTTTGATCCCCCAATACCGGTGAGGAAAACATCTTTTGGGGCGACATTGTGCTGGGGGGGTTTTTTTCCTCCTCACACTCTCTTTCTCTCTCTCTATCTCTATCTCCCTCTCTTTCTCTTCTCTCTGTTCTCTCTTCTCTTGCTGTCCTATGCTAATACCTCTGCGCTAATCACCCTTCCCAATTACAAGATTTATATTCCGCAGTGGGCTCACCCACTTCGGGGGCCCCTGTCTGGCTGTCCCCAGTGCCCTGTGTGCAGTGCCACTGTGTAGAGAGGGTGCCCTCTGTGTGTGTGTGTGAATGCCACCAGAGAGAGCGACAGAAAGGGGAAAAGCATGAAAACATTCCTATGACGGGGGAGCCCTCCCACTGCCGCCACAACTCCCACCCCCCACACTGCTCTCTTCCCCACCCCTCCCTTTCGTATACATTTTTAATGAGGTCACGAAAATCAAATTTGTTCCGGGATAGACTTCAGACAGATAAATGTTTACTCATTGTTTGGCGACGGTAAGGCAAGGCAGACCCCTGGCGGCTCCAGCGCTCGGCCCTGTCTGTAGGACATGCTGTTCGGCTCATATTTCTCCTGTCGCTCGTTGGTCCTCTTTCGCTTTCTTTTCTACATCTATCCCCTTCTCTTTCTGTCATTCTTTCTTTCTTTCTTACTTACTCTCTTTCATTCTCTCTTTCTCTGCTATCTCATCCAGTTACGCAAACAAAGAGAAAAAGAGTGTTAGAAACATAGACAGAGAAAAAGAGAGAAAGAGAGAGAGGGAGGGAGGGAGGGAGGGAGGGAGAGACAGAGGAAAGGGGAAAAGAAAGACCTCTTCAAACTTAGAACTGCAGGTGTTGCAGACCAGGACAAACACCGTGTGTTGCTAGTGCCAGGCCACACAGCCTTGACCCTGACACAGCTGCCCCCGTTGTGTGAGAGCTGCAGTGGGCAGCACCGTGCCAGTCGCCTGCCCCTTGGGCTCCACACACTTGGCACTGGGACCAGCCATGTTTGGGGGTCTGGCAAATAAACACAACAAACGCATACAAGTAAACAAACAAGCTCTTGGATCAGGATTCTGACTAGCTCATGAGAAAGAGGAGAAAGAGAGCGAGAGAGTGTGTGTGTGTGTGTGTGTGTGTGTGTGGGTTTGTAAGGGAGAAAAGGAAAAGGTGATCGGGATCTATGTGTGTGTAAAGATATTGATATAAATATAAAGACATCAATTGCTTATAATTTCTTCAAAAGACACAAAGGCTCCTATCATGCACTCGGCACAAGGTGGCGCAAAGTGCGTTGCAAGCTTATTCTTATCTTACACTCAATAAAGAGTTGATTTTTCATGCAGTCCTCCTCTATTAAACCTTGTGCCCAGGGATGGGGTAATTAGCAACATAATGTGTGGCGCATAATCCAAAAATCACTATCTTAAACTCACTAAAAATCATTACGCCACTGACACAGCTATTTTGAAGGTGCACAAAATGTAAGCAGACCTTAGCGACAAGTCCCAGGCAATGACTCATCCACAGAATGAATATCCTTAGGATTTGTATTCAGCCTTTCGAAAATTATTGGGTTATGTGCTGCTTTTTTCATTCTATGATTGTAACCACGTGCCAGTCAATAATGAAAGTAAATAACCAAGTGTAAAACTGCATACTAGACCACGGTGAAGTTAGTTTCAGTTTGGATGAGTTCAAATAATAGGTGAGTGCAGATGCATGTAGGCTACACTCTGCTAGTTTAGTAAAGCAAGGCTTAGTGAAATCCTGGTGTTGCATACACGGTCTCGCATGCAAGTAGATTCCTTCAGATGCCTTGACCATCACACATCTGAATACCAACACAATGTTTGATTTTGTACTCCTTGTTCCAGACCAAAACACACCCATGACTGATTAAGAAACATAAGTATGGAGTTACATTTGTCCCTCTTTTATGAGCGAGCAGTAGAACAATTTCAGCGCAGAAAAAAAATATTTTGAGGAAAAATGAAATTCGAGCACAAAAAACTTGGATGCAAACAGGAATCTATTCTGTGCTCCTCAAATGTCTTTGCATGTTTGCTAAGATCAATATACATATTGTATGTGCAACAACAGCCCCCTTTCATTCAGTTTCACTCTATGCGCTCACATTAACTGTTCCTCCGCTCGCTCTGGAGATATCTTTCACGCTCGCTCAACTTCACCTGTCTGCTTGCTCACAAACTGTAGAAAGCGTTACGTTTGTGCTTGCTCAAAAAAAATTCTGCGCTCAATTTGTTCGCTCATGAAAGAGGCACACATGTAACTCCATACATAAGAACAACTGTGTGTGTGAACTGGCCACATCCTAAACGTATTTTAACCATTCGTTTCAGAATGCGTTTCAGATCGTTAAAATAGAACCCTACATCAGAGGAAGCAAAGACATTAGCAAAGTCCTTTTAGGCAAGTCCCTCCACTCGGCGGCCATATTGTAATGCTTTTTGGCCACTTATCGGGCATCTATTTCGGGCAGAACTGGGTGCATGCAAGGCTTTACGAATCGCGACACACCAACCTCGCTCCAGCTGCGAGATCACAACACATAATTGGCACGATGTATTCACATGTCAACTTTTGCCGGCAGAAGGGGCGGTATATGTGTAGACGACTACCACGTTTGTGTCACAAACTAACCACATACATTTCTATGGGAGATTCTTTGAGTGCTGTGTTTCCTTATTAGGTCTCTGACATTAACAGGAGATTTCCTAGGAACTTTGTGGCTTGAATGTGATGACATTTTAACTAACCCCCATGCACGCATTTACAGTTTTTGGGTGTCGCCATTTCTGAGAAAAAAAACCCACACTTCACACTCTGGCCACACATACACTGTAGGGCAAAATTAGAAGAAAGCCAACCAAACATGCAAATGTTGCACAACCAAGTTTTAAAATAATAATAAAAAAAAAAAAATTGCTAAATTTTTAAATCATCATAGTTGGTTGTAATTTAGTCATCCCTAATCGATGCCATTAGGTAGAATAACATAAAAAGGGGAAGAACAGGGCTATGTAATACTATTAGACACTATTTTAAAAAGAAAACATATATAAATATAACATATCACTCTCCATCTCTTTATGAATTTTTATGAGACATTTGGTCGTCCCAATGTAAAGAGAGAATTAAGAGAAGTCTTGAGAGAATTGTGCATGTTTGTGTGTTTTTGTGTGAGACAGAGTAGAGGCTGTGCATAGTGGGAGACAAACACAGATGAAGAAACAGTGGAGTCTAGGGAGAGGTGTGTGTCTGAAATAGAGAGTGTGTGTGTGTGTGTGTCTGTGATCTGTAATGCAACTGGGAGGCCCTCATACAGTAGGCCCCCTGTGGGCCCCGTCTGTGTGAATGGAGGCGGAGGAGAAGCCACACACCGGCCAGCGACAGGACCTGCCATTGTGTCGGGCAGCTCCCACCTTAAATGAGGTTAAGCTGAGGGGGGATTTGGGAGCGCCAGGGACCCCCTTTCACATCCATTTTCTTCCTAGCCTGGGCGAGGGTGCAGAGCAGGGGCCTCCAGACTGGAACGGCTTCCTTCTCCTTCCACAAAGCCAAAACCCAACCGAAACCTCTCACCACATACATACACACACACACACACACACACACACACACACACACACACTTATGGACACACACACACACGCATACACACAAAAGCACACCCAGATGCCACAAACACAGCCGACTCTTGAGTGTACTGGCATGGGTGTACTGTAAGTGTTTTTGATCACAGTAAAAGAATGAGAAGTCAATTGGGGATTGAAAAGGCTATGCACTGGAATGTGTGAGTGTGTGTGTGTGTGTGTGTGTGTGTGTGTGTTTGCGTGTTTGCACAAGGTGATCAAACAGTGGCCTGGGGAAGACAGTGGTCCACTTTGATTAGTGTGTGAAGCGCTTTGCGTTGTGCTTATTGCCATATCCAGATGGTGTTAGTTTGGAGGAGGTAGGGGGAGAAGGAGGTGGAGGGGGGTGGGTGGTGTTGGAGTGGGGCACAACCCCCCACTTCTTCCCCCCCGCTGGAGGGATTTCTCAATAGGTCGTCTAGACCGACCAAGGGTCCAGACAGATACAGCCACCCATCAAATTAGCGTTTGTCAGATTTATGGTAATGGTCCGCAACAGCCTTCCTGTCACTGACATCAAGATTTACAGCAGTGGCCCCCTCTCTGCCATGCCCTTATCACCTCACACACACACACACACACACACACACACCATATACAACCATATACACATACACACTCACAGACACACAAACAGCCGCCGTCTACAGCTCCAGGGGTGGCTGAAGCCCCAGTAAAAAGAGAGAGAGAGAGAGAGCTCCACGGGGGGACCCCAGCCACCCAAGGTAGCCCAGGACAATGGCAGCACGCGGGTGAGCGGGGCTACTAATCCCCTCTGATGGATGCCCAAGCGTCCGAGGGGGCCGAGAGCAAGGGGATTGTACTGGCTGGATGGATGGGGTAGATGGATGGCGGTGGTGGCTGAGGTGGTGACAGGGAGTGAACAGTGGCGGAGAGAGAGAGTGGTAGGGGGGCCCAAGACTGGGGAGAAGTGGGAGTGGGGTGGGGAAGGGGGTTGGGGTTGCTAAGACTGCTACTGCTACTGCAGCTTGTAGTGTCTGTTGTGTCTTTCCATTTTGGTTCTGGAATAGCAGAGCAAAAGCAAAAGGAGAACGAGCCGAAGAAGGAGCAGAGAGGAGAAAGCAGCAGGAGGAGGAGGAGGAAGGTGAAGAGGGCTGTGTATGTGGATTAAAGGCCGCCTTTCATGTCTGCATACAGGGGTAACCTGATCTACATCCCCCTAGCCCCCCCCCCCACACACACCCAGCCCTCCGCGGTCCTCAGTGGGAATCGCCCTCTGACAGATACCCTGTCCAGTCCCCACGCAAATGTTTTTCCAAGGCCTCCACGCTGCTTTGATCTCACCTCGCTCGGATGCCGGGTCACAGCTACCATGTTAGACAGGGAGGTCGCAGGTACTTATAGCACTGGGGAAAGGTTATTTAGAGAGAGAGAGAGAGAGAGAGAGAGAGAGAGAGAGAGAGAGATGGAACAAGGGAAAGAGAGAAAGAGGCAGAAAGATTAGAGAAAGAGAAAAAGATTATGCAAGATGGGAAGGAGAGAAAAGGAGTGAGAGATGGAGAGAGAGAGAGAGAGAGAGAGAGATAGACAGGGAAAGAGAGAGGGCAAGACAGACACTGTAAGTAAGAGTGAGAAAAAAAGAAGGGAGGAGGAGGAGGAGGGGGCGGGTGAGAGAGACTCACTTCTAATGGCGTCTGGGTCAGCGCAGCCATGAGAAATGAGACACGTCTGTTTTTTGTGTTTGTTTGTTTGGGGAGGTGGGCACTGGTATTCAGCGGGGGTTGGGAGGCCCGAGCGAGCAAGCGAGCGCACATGTTTACTCAGTTACTGTATCCATTCATCTCACCTCCTCACTTAACCGTTTACAGTCTCTTCCCTCTCTTTCCCCCTCTATCATTCTCCCTGTCTTTCTTTCTCTCTTTCTCTCTCTCTCTCTGTCATGAAGTTTTCTTAATAATCTGTGGATGTGGGGGGTGCTGTGGCGCAGCAGGCTACAGCGCCCGTACCATGTACGGGTCCGAGTGCCCATGGGGACCCAGGTTTGAATCCGACCTGCGGTCATTTCCCGATCCCACCCCATCTCTCTCTCTCCCACTTCCTGTCACTCTTCACTGTTCTGTCCAAATAAAAAGGCAAAAAAGCCCAAAAAATATACTTAGAAAAAAATAAATAATCTGTGGACGTAAGACGTACGTTGTCTACGTGGAATGTGATGACTCATTTCAGGTTTCAAATCCTGATTCAATAAAGGAGTGTAACACCTTTATTTTTCGCTTGTTTGCGCTGTGGTGGTGTGGTGGTGACCGAAGCCGTTTCACACGTCCTGCTCCACGTCCATCTTTACAGTTTGCAGATCACCTTGTGCCATTGTGATGGAGTGACCGCAACGGAGAGGAATGCGGCGCCATAACCTGTTCTGAGTTAGCGGCAGACGGGCCGCAGTGACGGGGGGAGAGGGTGGCTGGGAGGCTGGGGCTGTCCAAAGCCTGACACATGGGATCGGCTCTAGAGCTCAGATGAACCCACAGCTCATATCCTGGAGCAAAAATGGTCTTAATTACACTGGCTATGCGAAAATTCTTACAATAACAGCCTGAAATGTGTTTAAAGTGTGCCTTTTCAGTATGTGTGAGTTTTGAAAAAGTGTGTGTGTGTGTGTGTGTATATGTGTATGTATGTGTGTTTGTATGCAAGAGTGTTTATATGTATGTGTATGTTACAGTTTGAGTGTGTGTGTGTGTATGTATGTATGTATGTATGTGTGTGCGAGTGTGAGTGTGTGTGTGTGTGTGTGTGTGCGTCTATGTATTACTTAAGGAAATATGCTTTAAATCCCCGGCAATACTTACATCTTGAACCTTCCTCATCCGATGCCGCTTCCAATCTCGGCCAGATGTTTCGTGGCATGTGCTCGCCAGATCACAGCAGATCTGGTCGGGGGGCCGGTGTGATCCGTGTCGGAGCACGATTCATGTGGGGGGCTCGCTCGTAATCACGGCCCCAGTCTGTCCTCTGCTCCGCATCTACAGCGGCAAGAGCCATAAAAGGCCAAAAGACGCGTCCATGTCCCGGCGCTGATGCCAATTAACCTGCCACGCCGGCAGCCACAGTTTTGAGAAGCTGCACATGACACAACAACAGACAACAACAACAAACATGTTTCAATCCACATCTGAAGAAAATGTTTTTTTGTGTATTCTTTTGAGAGGCCTGTATTTAGTCAGCAGAGATCCAATTATTTGATATTTGTTTTGTTGTTTTACCTCAGTTTATAAAGAATTTCATTTGATTTGTCTGAATGTTTCAGTCTCGTCTCTGTGTCAAAGTATTTATGTGTGAAAGTGTGGTTGTGCACGGAGGTTGTGCTTGAGCAGTGTTGACATGGCCAGAAGCTAGGGGGCGCTGTGGCCCCATCCCATGCATCTGTGGCCCTCCAGGTCAGGCGGCTGAAATGTAGAGCTCACAGACAGCCACGCTGCCAGAAGACAAGCCCCCCAGGCCCCCACACACACACACACACACACACACACACACACACTTAATCCGAAAGAACACACACTCATTCCAAAAGTACACACCCTCACTCAGAAAGTACACACACGCACTCAGAAAGTACACACACACAGTATGATAACAACTGTCATTACCATATACCCATGCCAGCGCATCTCTCTCTCTCTCTCTCTCTCTCTCTTTCTCTCACCCTCTTTGATGTATCATGACAGAATACTGAGTACTGACAGGCATTAGTTACACACAAGCATCATGCCCTGGCTCACACACCACCACACCCCACACCCCTTCACCCCGCACCACACACTTGAATGGAGTGCTCCCTGTAGTGCCCAACAACATGGTCTGTAAAGATTATTTTAATCTTTATGCACACACACAAATAAACACACACACACACACACACACACATATATATATATATATATACACACACACACACACTTTACCTTGACCTCTCAACTCTGCCTACGTGTGCTTGCGTATGTGTCTATTTCTGAGGGGCAGTAATTAAAGGGCACCTGTTTGGCGTCCTAAGCTGGCCGTCTTGTTTTAAGGTGTAGTAAATCTGCCCTCGGCCCTCTGGTCCGCTCCACCGGGGCAGACACACGGCCAGCACTCACTCGGCCAATCACCACTGCTCGCTTGGACACCGCACAACTGTGGTGGTGGCAAACACACACACAGAAACATATGTATGCACTTTTATGGACATGTTTAGATAGATGCATGTACATGTATACACAGACTCGTAGAGAATTTCAGTATGCTTACTTTCATGTTGTATGCTTGCTGCATAGGTAACCTAAAAAAAAGATCTCTCACAACTGCTTTTCATAATGAGAATGAGGTCATTAATGCATAGCTCATATGGAACAGGTAGTTTATCAGTTATATACATTATGTCGAACCAAAGTACTTGTACTGTAAATGGTATTTTTCACACTGCTAGAAAACGGAAAGCTGTACATTTTATTTGTGAAATACACTGTGGGTATACACACATTCCTAGAGCATCAGACATTTAGAACAACCAGTGAGTACAGGGAATGGTGCGAGGGGTGTGGGATGTGTGTCTGTGTGTGTGTGTGTGTGTGGAGTGGGGGGGCTTCAGGGCTGGTTTGTGTGTTATGTCTGGAGGGTAGGTATGCCCGGCAGCTGCGCGTACCAAGCCTTTAGTCGGCATGGCGACGGCAAAAAACGGGCAGGATGGGGCGTCCCACCCAGTGCTCGTGTTTCAGTTGCCCAGTGAGTGTGGCGTCACCATTCCACTGCCACACACAACCAGACACACACACACATAAACTCACACTGGACAACCCCCTGCTCAGAGTACCCAGGAGGGAACATTAACCGTAGGGAGAAGATGAATGGACATGAATGAGTGCACATGCTCCTAGACACACACACACACATGCATGCATCCATGCACACACTCTCACTCACACATACACACAAACACACACACACACACACACGCATGCATGCACACACTCTAACTCAAACATACACACACACACACACACACATGCACACACTCTCACTCACACACACACACACATGCATGCACACACTCTCACTCACACATACACATACATACACACACACAGACACACCGGTCAAATCTTTGACTTTCTATTAGTTGACAGTTGCCAGCCGACTTAACACACTAATGCTCATCCTAGACATTTGGTTTGATTGGAGTGGCCAAAAGTGAATTTGCTGCAAGAATGGCCAAAAATGCAGGTGAAATTGCAGTGATTTTGAGCTCTGTTTCCAATCTTCTGCATAAATTCCTATTCATGTTGAATAAAATAGTGATCAAATCAGGATATTATGAAAATTTGTTGAGGTTGTTGTGGCCATAAGAAACTGAATCTGCCTTTTCAAAAGGAGTTACTTAAAATCAGTGCAGAAACATTGCAACCAACACATGCCATACAGGAAATCCTTTAAGTTGTGTGAGTTACTTAAAAAACAAGATCACAAAATCCCTGGAGGGACTGCTGGGACAAGCACCTACAGATATTTGCACACAGGCACACACACACACACACACACAGAGAGAAACACACACACACACATACACACATTGACAAACACAGACACACAGAGACAGACACACACACACTGAGTGGTGCTGGGTCTGCGGCTGTGGCTGGTGTTTTGACTGCGGGTGCTCAGCGGTGTACATTACACCCGGGTCAGTCAGTCAGCGGCAGGCCTCCATCTGGAGAGCCATATAAAGGGCTGTCATCTCCAAAGGTCGCAGCTGAGCCCCGCTCACAAGTGTGTCTGTCTGCCCTCGTCTGGGAAGGGCGTGTGTATGTGTGTGTGTGTGTGTTTGTCTGTAAATGTGTGTGTGTGTTTCTGTCTGTAAATTGATGTCTCTGTGTGAATGTGTGTTTCTGTCTGTAAATGTGTATCTTTGTGTGTGTTTCTCCGTCTGTAAATGTGTGTCTGTCTGTATCTCTCTGTATATGTGTGTGTGTGTGTGTGAGAGAGAGAGTGAGACAGACAGAGGGAGAGAGAGAGTGTGCTTTTGTGAATGTGTTTGTCTGCCCTTGTTTGGGAAGGGCATCTTGCTCTATGGAGAGGGCATCCCAGAGTCTGCCCATGAACTGAGGTGTGTGTGTGTGTGTGTGTGTGTGTGTGTGTGTGTGTGAGAGAGAGAGTGCTTGTACAAGTGTATACATCCGGTGAAGAGGGCTGGATTGGGCAGGGCCACAAGCATGTGTGTCTGAGTATGGCCAAGTCTATTTCAGTCTGTGGTTGTTTTGTGGTTGTAGATGTGTCTTCAGTTAATCTAGGAGGCTTTGGCAGAAGTTGTTGTGTTATCTGATAGGAGATGTTCTTAGCACACGGAGGATATCTCCTTAGTGATATAAAATAAGAAGTCATTGCGTCTATAGTTATGCATGTTTATTATATGCATGTGATTCGCTTATGGTGCCAAACGGATATATAGAGTAGGGAATTGCAAAAATGAAATAACAGATCTTCTGATTTAATTCGTTTAATTGGTTTTGACAGACTCTTTGCCACATCTTGCTAATTTGATTCCTTGTTGCTTTGTTTAGTGTTGGCTTAATACTTATATGACATTGTGACATCCAAAGCACAAATTACAGCATAGTTGTGCATTAAAAAAGTTCTTTCATTTTACTATCTGACATGTGTCTTAATGGGGATATCTAAATATCTAATGTGCACTCTATAATCTCATATCTAGTCTAGTTTAATGATTCATTCTCTTACACATGTTCACAGAATGACAGAGAGACAGCGTACTGAGAAATGCCACACAAGTGAAAGAAACCAAGCCACCTTAGTGTCATATCAGGAATGTGTGGCTGCTGGCTATGTGTCTGAAACTTGTAGCAAAAAGGCAAGTGCCTCACACAAAGAAATATGGCACCAGACAGGCGTCCGTCTGAAATATTTATTTCTCTCCATCTTTTTTCTCTTACTCCATCTCTCTCTCTTTTTCAGTCTGTCTCTCTTTCTCTCTCTTTTCTGTTTCTCTCTCTTTCTCTCTCTGTGCATCCCTCATTTGCGTAAAACAAAGATTGATTTTTCAATGGGTTTAAAAAACAACAACTCTCTTGTGTAAGACTCACTCTTATCTAATAACGAGGACGTGACCTTTCACTTCCTGTTCCAGGGCACCTCTACACGCTGCTCTTCTGCCTGCTGATACGATGATGTCATCCTGATTCATAAAACGTGTTGCTGTGTGTGCCGAGGTGAGATGATGAGATGATGTTGGTTTCTGGTCTGGCCGGGGGGACTCACTTGCGTCCTTCTGACGAAAATGTACAGGAGCACACTGTTCTTGCCAACTTCACCTTAAGGAGGGGGTCTCATTCGGCTCTCTGACAGCAAGCAGACAAAGCCTGCAGGCCTGGGAAGCAAACTGGACTGTTGTTTTCCTCACTTACTCTGTGTGTGTGTATGTGTATGTGTATATACAGTGTGTGTGTGTGTGTGTGTTTGTGTTTGTGTGTGTGTTTGTGTTTGTGTTTGTGTTTGTGTTTGTGTGTTGGTTTGGGAGCAACACATTGATAGTATAGTCCAGTCATGGGAATGGACAAATTGCTATTGTGGTCTCTTTCAAATGTGAGTGTCTCTGCAGAACTCAAAAAAAGATGCCAAAATACCCTCTGTGTGTGTGTGTGTGTTTGTGTGTGTGTGTTTATGTCTATGTCTATGCGTGTTTATGTGGTTGCAATGAGTGAATGTGTTAGTCATGGACACAGTGCACTACTCATGCCAAGCAGTATTCTGTGTGTGTGTGTGTGTGTGTGTGTGTGTGTGTGTGTGTGTGTGTGCACATTTATGTCTATGCATGTGTTTATGTGGTTGCAGTGAGTGAATGTTTCAGTCATAGATATAGTGCTCTACTCATGCCATGCAGTATCATTCCCCAAATATGTCTGTTTTTAGTGTAAATGTCAGTGTATTTCTAATTCAGCTTGTTTGATTGTTTGATGTGTGTGTGTGTGTGTGTGTGTTGTGTGTGTGTGTGTACCAAACTCTTGCACTGGGGTTGCGCGCCTTTACTGACGGTTTCCGTTTTGATGTGTTGTCATCACGGTGTTCTGCAGGAGCCAGTGCGTGAGGTGGAGTAGAATGGGGCAGGAAGAGTGAAGGGGAAGGTGAGGGCAGGTACTAGGAATGTGTGGCTGCTGGCTGTGTGTCTGAAACTTGTAGCAAGAAGGCAAGTGCCTCACACAAAGAAATATGGCACCAGACAGGCGTCTGTCTGAAATATTTATTTTGGCATCTCCATCTTTTTTCTCTCACTCCATCTCTCTCTCTCTCTTTTGGTCTGTGTCTCTCTTTCTCTCTCATTTCTGTTTCTCTCTCTCTCTCTCTCTCTCTCTCTGTCCCTCATTTGCATAAAACTGAACTAATCAGCTCTTGCAGCATGCTGCACAACTATGAGGTAATGTCTCGACAAACCCTTTTTTTTGGCAAGGCAATTAAATCTCGTCCAATCGAATGGAGGGCAATGAATCAATGAGGAATTGAGATTTTGTCGACTCTTATAGAAAGCCTCCTGGCAAGATCAAACATGAGGTTTCCTTTTTTTCTAGCCTCTGCTGAGGTAGGCTTTAACACAGCTTTGCAGACGAGCAAGGAACAGGAATGTACAGTATATCTTTTGTTGCTTTGTTTTATTATTATATTATTTATAGATTTATATACATTTTGTATAGGTTATGTAAATGTATGTTACATGTAAATACGGTAATAAATATGTTGTTCTTGCTTTGAGAGCCACTCATACATATTGGTAGTATTCTTACAGTACAAGCCGTTATCACTGGATGCATTCATCTGAGGTGTGTGTGTGTGTGTGTGTGTGTGTGTGTGTGTGTGTGTGTGTGTGTGTGTATCTACTGAATGATTTGTGTGGGTGTGGGTGTCCCAGGTTGAGGTATTTGTTGGGCTTTCCTTTGGTGGACCTCCAGTGTGAAGGACATGGGTCAGGGTCCTCTCTCTCTCTCTCTCTCTCTCTCTCTCTCTCTCTCTCTCTCTCCCTCCCTCTCTGCTCTCAGAAATGCCTGCTCTCCCATAAGTGGCAGACTGTACAGGAAGGTATATGGAGAACCTTGACACCACTGGCCTTTGAAAAAGCTCTATGTGTGCGATTAAATAAATCTAAATATATTCATATCATAAATCTATTAAATATATTATATTAGATTAGATTTGATTACATTATTCTACATTATATAATTAAATATATCTAAAAGCTGCATAAAGATATTAGGACTGGCTGGCTCACTGGTAACTGGTAAATAACCGCCAGACTGGCATAGTTCTAGTCTCTGACAGGCTGACAAAATATGTGACAGACAGACTAACGATACACTATTTGACAGCCTGACCGACAGACAGACTGGCTGCCAGATTTGACTGCTTGTCTTGAGCGGTAACATTAGCTCTCTCCTTGAGTGCGCCGGGCTCTGGGAAACACATTTTGGGCTCCGGCGGCAGAAGAAAACAAGTCTGTCTTAACAACGGATACCTCAAAGCCGCTTTAGAAACGCATTGCGCTCTGTCGCAGAAGCGGCTCTGTTTCTAGGAAAAATGGGACGAGCACATTTTTTATGCTGCATTTGCTTGCTAGGCCCTTTTATTTGCGGTGTAGTGATTTTCCACTATGAGGTCAGGCACTCAGCCACAAAGCTGAGGAGGTGCTGGAGATTCCCCACATCTGAATCAGTGTGTGTGTGTGTGTGCGCGTCTCATTTTTTGGCATGGTGTGTGCGTCTCTCTCTCTCTCTCTCTCTCTGTCTCTCTCTCTCTCTCGTGTGTGTGTCAATTTTTGGCATGATACTGAAAGCCGACCTCTCCAGCCTTTGGCCTTAGATACCCAGGGCTTTTCCTGTGTGGATACCGAGGCCCAACCTGAGAGGCTCAGTGCTCCGTCAGGGAATCTACTCTTAAAAATAATATAACAAAAAGATTTATTAGGCAAAAAATGACAGCCGTGAAACTAGATCAGAGTTCAATAGCCTTGATGTCAAACATTTTGTGAAACAAGTATAAGATGAGTTTTTGAAAATGTTTGAAAAAGGTGCTGTCCTGATGTCACACAGAATTGGTGCAGTTCAAAGATTAAAGTCAGTCGCAGATCATGCCATCACTGTTTTCATATCTGCCTTAGACCTGGCAACTTGCAGACAGCTTTCAGCTTTCTGACAGTTTAATTAATACTATTATAAAAGTAAAGCATGTAACCCAAATGCATAGCATTA
>NC_063193.1:12698913-12716413 GCF_017589495.1 Alosa alosa | reverse complement strand
ACTATCTCTATCTTTGGCAGAGGACCAGTGTTGTGTATATGTCTGCTTTTTGCCAAAGCTGTGTTCTGTTGGTTTCATCACAGCAGAGCGATGTGTGTGTATGTGCGTGTATGTGTGTGTGCGCATGTGCGTGTCTCTATGTGTGTGTGTGTGTGTGTGTGTCTGTCTGTCTGTCTGTCTGTCTGTCTGTCTGTCTCTCTCTCTCTCTGGTGTGTGTGCGTGTGCGCGTGTGGGTGCGTGTGCCTGTGCATATCTCTATGTGTGTGTGTGTCTGTCTGTCTGTCTGTCTGTCTGTCTCTCTCTCTCTCTCTCTCTCTCTCTCTCTCTGGTGTGTGCATGCATGTGTGCTCACATGTGTATGTGTGTGTGCGTGTAGGGGCCCATGGGTGAGTGTATGACTGGCTGTAGCTGTGTGCCCTTCATCCTGCAGCCAGGGGACAAAACACATCCCTCTTCTCTGTTTGGAAATGTCAATAGCTGGGCTTTTCCAGAGACCTGACTGGGGTCTGTTCATCAACACTGCAATGTACTCTATATACAGAATGTGTGTGTGTATATGACAAATATGCACTCAATGTTCTCAAACACACACACACACACACACACACACACACACACACACACACACACACACACACACTCGCATACACTCACATACATACACACTCAGCAGACAAAATAGATAGTGTTGTTGCCCTAGGCCTCAGTTCTTCCAGCCCTCCTACAGTACACCTCCACCTCCACCTCCAGCAGTGCCGGCAGTGGTAGTGGTAGCCACAGCAGCCTCTCCTCAGCCCACAGGATCAGATACGGGGCACTTCCCCTGGAGCCGATCCAGACCACATGCGGGCCACGTGTGGCCCAGCTCTGGGTCAGTGCTGGTGGCCGTGTGAGTCTGGCCCTGGATCTGCGTGCTCTCACCTGCTGAGTGCTTTATGAAACTGTACTTGTAAACATTCTTTAAAGCCACGGTGGGGCTTCGAAGGTGAGACCGTGTGTTTTTGACGCTCCGTTAATCTGTGCCATATGCTGTATGTCAGGGGCATATGGTGTGATCTCTCTCTCTCTCTCTTTCTTTCTTTCTCTCTCTCCTTTCTTTCCCTCTCTACTTTTCTTGTTTTCTTTTTCTCGGGTTAGACGGGAGGCAGATAGTTGAGGCATTGAAAGCTTAAAAAGTAGGAATGACATCAAGGAGATGTTTGCCATCTTCATAGAAGGATAGTTTTTGCCTTGCAGTGCTGATTGCAGTTTGGGAAGAGTCTACATCGTCAGGTGATATCTAATGGGATTTTGCCATAGGCTGAGTGTTGGAGTATATCTGACCCATTGCTCATCAGGTTTAGACACAGATACACAAAACATTGATTCACTTTCACCCTATTTACGTTTCTTCCTTCTCTCTATCTCTCTCTCTCTCTCTCTCTTTCCCACTACAGGTTTCAGCATCAAAGCAGTGGGGTTTCAGAATGCCATACTGAATGTGAAGGAACTTGGAGGTAATACTTTAAAGTTGCTCAAGGAGTACTTGACACACACACACTCTCTATCACACAAACACACACACACACACACAAACACACACACACACACACACACACACACACACACACACACACATCACACTATCACACACACACACACACACAAACACACACACACACACACACACACACACACACACACTATCACACAAACACATACACATAATCACACATGCAGACACACACACACACACACACACACACACCATAACTCAGATCACCTCTGTCAAATTGTTCAAACAGCTTTGTGCAAAATCAAAACAGATGTGTTATAAGGACAAACAATTTGCTGTTTTCAAGAGCACATGTTGATTGATTTATAATGGCCAGTTCTGCTATTTGATATCGTTGTCGTGTTTTCTGTAACAAGTCTGTTTTTGGTGTGATGTTCTGTCCGGTTCTATCTGTGGATCAAATCCACATCATCAACCTGGAGACTGAGGACAGTGCTATTGTTTTAACATGCTTTAATTTACTGGTTGCACATGTAAGGTTAGAAGCACATTATACAGTCCTCCTTGTCTCTTCAGATATCTAAGTTGATATTCTAACTGCGGGTAGTACAAACACACACACACACACAGAAACACACACACACACACACACACACACACACACACACACACACACACACACACACACACACACACACACACTCTCTATCACACAAACACACACACACACACACACAGACACACACACACTATCACACACACACACACACACACACACACACACACATAATCACACATGCAGACACACACACACACACACACACACACACACACACACACACTCCATAACTCATATCACCTCTTTGTGCAAAATCAAAACAGATTTGCTATAAGGAAAAACAATTTGCTGTTTTCAAGAGCAAATGTTATAAAGTTTCAGCAGACAAGGCCTAGGGGAACAACGCTATCTATTTTGTCTGCTGAAAATCGATTTTTAATGGCCAGTTCTGCTCTTTGATATTGTTGTCGTGTTTTGTAACAAGTCTTAATGTTGTGTTTTTGGTGTGATGTTCTGTCCGGTTCATCAACCTGGAGACTGAGGACAGTGCTATTGTTTTAACATGCTTTAATGTACTACTTGCACATGTAAGGTTAGAAGCACATTATACAGTCCTCCTTGTCTCTTCAGATATCTAAGTTGATATTCTAACTGCGGGTAGTGCAGACTGTGTATTTGATATGGCCAACGAAGAAAGGTGTGTCATTTTTAATATCCACCAGGCTTTATATTTTGTCTTTATTAGGTTTAGGCCTCGTGTTCTAGACAGATAGGTGAGGTGTTAGTTTTGGCTGGCCGAGATGGACTGGGGTTTGGCCGAGGGGGCCAGGAGGTTCAATGGGGGATCTGTAGTATTTTAGCGGTGGACTTCTTCACCTCAGAGATCAGTTTGGATTACAGGCCAGAGTGTGGTTATCCTTTAACCAGATTGCACCTTTGGGAAAAGTGTCTTTCTTCTTTCTTTCTTTCTTTCTTTCTTTCTTTCTTTCTTTCTTTCTGTGTCTTGCTCTCTCACGGCATAATCGAAACACCATCTTGCCTTTCGAAGCGAGGGCCGTTTGTCTCCGCGCGTCTGATATTCGTATTAGATGTGGTGGGAAGCCGCCGACATAGCTGCTGCTGCTGTTGCTGCTGCTCCAAGCTAGCCCACACTCTCAGGTGCACCTGAGCTTCGCCGGGAGACCCAGAGCAGGGGCCTTCTGTTCTGGACGAGTGCCTCTTGTCCAACTCTCTTGCCCCAAGAGGCCCGTTTCGGTCCAAAAACAGTTTTCCTAAAGTCGGTGGGATGCTGGATCGGTAGGGGATGGTGTGTGTGTGTGTGTGTGTGTGTGTGTGTGTGTGTGTGTGTGTGTGTGTGTGTGTGTGTGTGTGTGTGTGTGTGAATGTGTTTGAGAGACGGTGGAAGAGGAGCGTGTGGAGGTGTGGTGCAATGTGGGGTGGTGGAGAGGGCCATCACGGGAGGCATGCCGACACACTGAACAGAGAGCTTTGGGAGGGACATAAATCTCCAGCGCTGGGGTGTGTGTGGCGCGTCTCGAGGGCTGTATTTACGAGAATGTTCAGAGCGAGGACCAGGCCCGAGTAATTTATGTGTTTTTGTGCGAGCCCTTGGACAAGACAGGTGTACTGTGTATCTTGACAAGTGACTCCCCAGCAGCCACAGAGCCCCTGTGAGGGCCCCCTCCTCCTTCTCTCCCTGGAGACCCCAAGCAACAGGGAGGAAGAAGAGAGAGGGAGTGAGTGAGTGAGTGAGAGAGAGAGGAGAGGGAAGAGAGAGAGAGAGTCAAAGGGGAAGAGAGAAGATAGAGTGAGTGAGAGAGGAGTGGGAAGAGAGAGAGAGAGAGTCAGAGAGAAGAGAGAGTGAGTGAGAGAGGAGTGGGAAGAGAGAGAGAGTCAGAGGGAGAAGAGAGAGGGAGGAGTGAGAGAGAGAGGAGAGGAGAGAGAGAGAGAGAGAGAGAGAGAGAGAGAGAGAAAGGGGAAGAGAGAAGATAGAGTGAGTGAGAGAGGAGTGGGAAAAGAGAGAGTCAGAGGGAAGAGAGAAGAGAGAGTGAGTGAGAGAGGAGTGGGAAGAGAGAGTGAGTGAGTGAGAGAGGAGAGGGAAGAGAAAGTGAGTAAGAGGAAAGAGAAAGAGAGAGAGAGAGGAGAGGAAAGAGAGAGTGAGAGGAGAGGGAAGAGAGAGGGAAGAGAAAGGTGCTGTGTGTGGGGTCTGGAGTGCAGGACAGTGCTGGACTGGACTGACTCTAAGAGTGCTTCTCTGGGCATGGGGCTTTTTGTCACGTGGCGGCTCTGTTGTGGTGGAGCTGATTTATAGCGCACCGTGCTGCCATCTGCCGCTCCCATCTCACTCTCCCGGGAATGGTGGTATTCCTTACTTCTGCGCTTCGCTACCTGATGAAAGGAAAACCATCCTAGGGGTTAGAGGTAGCTGTAGCAAAAACACATTAGCCACGTTGACATTTGTCTTATTTGATGCAGAAGTTGAAGCTGTTCAGAGACGCCGGTTAGTAGTTTAGTTTACTCAGTGTAAATTGCTCTTGTTACATGGGGAAATGAGACCAGATCACTCCACTGACTGTTATAATTAAGCAATACGATATAATTTAAGACCGACTGTGTTCATGTTATCATGAATAACATCAAGGCTGTGATCTGTTCGTAGACACAATCTGCAACTACAGTAGTTGGACAGAACTAGCTGTTGTATCATACAGCTATTACCCATAGTCTTCATAATGGATCCCTGTTACAAGTTAGATAGATAGATAGATAGATAGATCGATAGATACTTTATTGATCCCCAGGGGAAATTCAAGGTCTCAGCAGCATACAGACAACACATACACATTCTTTAACAGCAGAAAAAGTAATTAAAGTATATAATATAAAAACACAACTAAGCAATAAGGACAGTAGAAGATAAAGAATATACTAAAATACAAATTATACTAACTAACACTTAATCTAAATCAATTCTAAAAACAGTATCCACATAGTGGTGATTAATCAATCAGAGGCGCTTGCAATGACTGAGGCAGGGACTGAGCCTGTGATTCTCTGTGCATAGTAAGGTAAGGTAAGGTGCTCTGTGTGAATGAGTGTCATGGTGATAGTGCAATGGTTGTCTTGCCTTTCTCATTTTCTTGAGTGAGGTTTGTGTAGTAGTTCATATGTAAAAGCTTCATTCAACGTTTTGGGTTCCTCTGTTCAAACCTCAAGCCAAGAAGAGAATCTGTCTTTTATATGATATGTGGTATTCATGGACATGTGGTTTGAGTGAAGCGCTTTATCGCTTCCAGTAACTCTGGTGAAAAATTTCACAACCTGTCTTCACTCTTCACTCAGCGAGTTAACTGACTAAAGTAATTGAATAAAAGGAACCCCTGTAATTCCACTTAAATATCCAGTAGTTGGAATGATTCTTCCGCTGCCTCACTTATAAAACTGTATTACAAATGGTTCCTCACACAGCAGTCAAATTCCTGCAACCAATCCATGATGACAAACTGATGTCAAGCGTGTCCTCTGGAGCGTGGCATCCTCCCCCTCATTGCCCGCCTTGCCCGCTGGGGGCACAGGAGGCTTACGCTGAGGCCAGGCACTCTTGCCAGGGGCAGGCCAGCTCAGTGGAAAGGGGATTTGGGGGCAGGTCACAGGCAGGGCTCCGTGTCTGACTCAGTGCTACAACCCCTCTCGTCTGCATAAGCAGGATCATACATATTTAACTCCACTTCCTGTTTGTGTATGTGTTTGTTTGTTTGTGTGTACTCTGTGTGATTAGTCTGTAAATATGTGTGTGTGTGTGTGTGTGTGTGTGTGTGTGTGTGTGTGTGTGTGTGTGTGTGTGTGTGTGTGTGTGTGTGGCGCTCGTGCGTGTGTGCGTGCATGCGTGCATTCGTTCATGTACGTGTGTGTGCATTGGGGTAGAGGAGGATTCTTCTCCATCCTTGGTCTGAAGAAGAGAATTTTATGGCACATATGGGACAGTGTGTAGAGTGCTTCCGTTGCAGGAACACCACACAACAATGTGCAGCTGGGAGCTTCCTTAGAGGAAGTAGGCTACAGCTCATCCCTCATTCATTTTTCAGAGAGGAGAGAGAGAAGGGAAGAAAGCCGATGCTTTTCTTGAACACAAGAAGTAGATACAGATACATTTCCTATTGCATTGTGATTGTAATAGAACAAGTTATAAAAGATACTTCCAAAATGTATGAGAATCAAACCACATACAATGTCAATGTGTAAAATGTCAATGTGCTTTAGGAGAACTTCCAGAGCTATCGTGGTTAAATGTTTTCCGGGTGATTTTGTTACCTTAAGAACACATCAAACAATCACTTGGCTTTAAATGTATCTTAGGTAGTTGTTTCTTAGGGATAACAGTCTGTTGCCAATGTAAAACATTTCCAAAGACTGCACTCGCACTTGAACCTGAGACATTGTGTACTGCAGGGGTGATATTGCGTAACATCGGTTTTGGTCTGCGTCAGGCCGAGCGTTTCAATGTGTTTCTCGTTTAGTGTGTCGGAAATCAGATCTCTAATGCTTGTCAGGCACTGGTTATCAGTTGCTGGTGTGCGTTCTACGCCATTCTTTTAGTAATAGAAGTTTTCCCAACAACGTCTTTTCACGAGTCACTTGACCTGGTGTCTGAATGTTTTACCTCATAGCACTCACTAGCACATTCATGTTTTGTGTAAGTAGACCTACTACTAGTAGGGCCTACTAAAATGGAGTGGAACATTGACAAATCATTTAATTCATGGTGTACAATAATGAATTGCAAAAGTCAGGCAATGAGCAAAGTGTTTCCTGCATGAACTAAGCTGTCGTGTGGCATGCATTGAGCATTGTGCTTAGGATCATGCTGATGGCATTAAATTAGCAAATAGATTTGGCCTAGTTATTCAATTGGCTTTAGTTAAACAAGGGTCCTTTATGTGTTTATGTGCACACTGATCCCCTGGTGGATTTTGTTTTGAAGACTGCGCTCACCTGAGTGTTTCTCTGCTCAGCACCTGACTTCAGCCCTCACTCTGGGCAAATCCTCACCCTGGGCAAAACCTCACCCTGGGCAAATCCTCACCCTGGGCAAATCCTCACCCTGGGCAAAACCTCACCCTGGGCAAATCCTCACTCTGGGCAAAACCTCACCCTGGGCAAAACCTCACCCTGGGCAAAACCTCAGTGAGAGTGGTTGGCGTCACCAGCTGTAATAACTCTCTTCTTGTCCGTCTCGTATTTGCGTCAGCCGACGGGCACGCGAGGCACGACAAACGCGTCTAAACACGCCGAGACGGGTGCTCCTGGGAGGAGGGATCTCCGGTGTCACTGGTCCACCGCGGGGCAGCGTGCCGTGGCGTAGAGCAGAGCAGGGCAGAGCAGAACGTTGCAGCTCCGACTTTAGCTCCTCTGTAAATGGGGCACAAATAGCACGCTGACGCGAGCCTGGGGGAATGTCCAACAGACGCATCGGACACAGCGTGTGTACTGTCTGGCTGCCCCGAAAAACCACAACACACACACACACACACATACAGTATACACACACGTTTGCGCGCGCACACACACACACACACACACACCCCTCCTCCAAGCCACAACCCACAACCCTTAAACCCGTCAACCGCTCAACGCGTCGACAGTTTACTGAGACCCACCCATCCCCCTCCTGCCCCCTCTCTATTTGTCTAACTTACACGCCCGGCCGTCATGGCTCGGCCCGTCCTGCCAGCCCCAACGCCCTCGTGCCAGAGCCGTGCCTCAGCTGCCATGCCAGCTTCCAGCTCACCACCTTGTGAGTGTTTACACTGGCAAGGGCATTGGCACAGGGTTGAGGGAGGGCAGAGATAGTGGCACTGGTCCGATTGAGCTCAGTGTAGTATATAAGTTGGTCCCAGGTATAGAAATTTGCTATTACCATTTGTGGTACTGGACAGTATTTCAGTAAGTTATACAGCAGGGCAACATATATATTGTATAGGTGTGATCGCATGTCCTATTCACTATGTAGGATAATATGGCAATGCACATTTATATGACATTCTTTGCATGGCTTTTGGCTATTCATTTAGATATGGCTATTTGATGAATGTCGTTGCTGTTGTGGATTCTGCTATTGATTGCAGCGTGCAGGCTTGGGTCGTGATGTGAGGTGAGAGGACCCTGTCGGCTTGCGTTACTGTAGTGGTGTCTGCGAGCGCGTCTGGCCTCTCCGATGACAGCGATGTCAGACATGAGGAGAGACCAGCGGTCTAGACGCAGTTTGGATGGCGTGGTATGTGTGATGACAGCCGATGAAGTAGCAGTCATAATAAGAGTATCTGCCCCGCTAGTGTTTCAACTGTGGTCAGATAAAACTGCACTAGCATCTCTCTCTCTCTCTCTCTCTCTCTCTCTCTCTCTCTCTCTATCTCTCTCTTTTTTCTAACTGTGCATGTGTGTATGTCTGCGAGAGAGAAAGTGTGTGTGTTTGGGTCCACGAGTGCGGCCTGTGTGTGTTTTCCCTGTTTTGCATACTGTATGTTTACATCACTGTTTTGCATGTACTGTAGGTTTACATCAGTGTGGGCCTGTAGCAGAAGACCCTCTCACAGTCATCAGAGACAGAATATCTGAGAACGTTCATGCCGGGGAAACCACTGTGCTGAAAGGCTTTCTGGGCCAAGTATGGTTCGTATTATTCCAAAATGTGAGCGTAATGTGGTTTTCTTTAACGATAATGGATTTGCGGAGGAAGCAGTTCTCTCCCAGAGGGGGAGGCACACGGAGCTCGACTGGAATCATTTGTAAATTGTCATTATGTTTTGCTGAGGAGATCAACAGTGTGTTCTGTGTGTTTGTTTGTTTTGCCTTTCACCTTCGCTTCTCTTCTCTGCTATGTTTTTGATGCTCTCTTTGTGGCTGTCTGTAGAGCTCCCATGCCAAAATCCCTTCATGCCAGAGGTCCTTCTCTCTCTAAAAAGTGTCTTTAGCCACTAAGGATTAAGCTGATGAAAGATGTAGTCACATTTATAGAATTATATCCATTTGTCTGTCTTTCTCTATAATGTTATCCATCTGCTGCTGACATAGTGTGATGGTGAAAACTGGAGAGCTAAGATGGTTTTCTTTTTTAAAACTTTGGTTCCAGTGGAATGATTCTGGTTGTATCTAAGGAAAGGTCACTATTAATTAGGCTAATGTTTAGTCTCACAGAAGAGCAGCAGGGGTACTGAGAACAATAACTTTGCCCTGCAGAGATTCTAAAAGCTCTACGCCTCTGCCTCAGTATTGCATCAATAGTATACTGTGCGTGTGTGTGTGTGTGTGTGTGTGTGTGTGTGTGTGTGCGCGCTTGCGCGTATGTGCGCCGCATGTGCCGTCTCCCGAGGCAGAGATGTCTCTAAATGCTCAGCTGCTTGGCGGAATCTGGTTCGTGTTAGTCGACTTCAAAGAAGATTTGCTTTGACTGGAGTTCAACTGTGAAGAGCAGGAGTCAGGCCATCAACATGTTTTTTTACCGTGGTAAAGGTAAAGAAGAGAAGGGGGGGGGGGGGGGGATAGTAGACGGGGCCGAGAATACTAGGAACCAGAAACATAGGAAGCAGCAGGCCTTCTCTGCACCCTGCCATGTTTTTTTTTCTTGAAAAAAGATACAGGGAGAGAAGAGGAGAGGAGAAAGAGAGCATATCACGTTCATGCCTCGTAAAAGTGAGTAAGCCGAAACAAATGCCTAAACCAACCTGGTAGCGGCAGTCTGTGGTTGAGTCATCAGCGCCTCCATCAGAGACAGGAAGACGAAGATGAGCAATCAAACATGCTTTCTCCATTTCCTCTTCTCTCACATCACCTTCCTAGATGATTCCCTAAAACGCGATCAAGGTCTCATGATCTTTTTGAGACTTGTTTGAAACTTTAGGAAACAGGCCCCTAACCAGTCCCTCACTTTACCACACCGTGTTGATCCCCGTTGGCTCGCCAACCTTCTCTCCTTTGTTTTTCTTTGATGATATCATCTGTTGCAATATTCTTTCTCTTCCATTTTCTGTGGCTTGTGGTCTGTCCGACCTCCTGTTTTTCATAGTCTCTCTCCATATATTTATCTTATTTTCTCTTGTCTGATTCTGGCCCCTTTCTTCCTTTCTTTTTTTGTGTACAGTATTTTTCAGTTCTCTCTTTTTCTCCCAGCCCCCTTGTTTTTCATCCTTGCCATTCTTTTGGTCCTGTTGAATTTATGGGGTTCACATACTTAAGTCCATTGCTCAGTAGTGTCATCTTTTTATCAAACATTTTTTAATGAAGTATATCCCTCTCTTCCCTTGCACTTCTCTTCTGTCTTCACCTCCCTTTCTTCCTCCCTCACACCCCTGCCCTATGACCATCTGCAGATGTGAGTTCTGAGGGTCCAGACCTGCTCGGCCACTGACAGACATCTTAATGGCCTGTATCGTCATGGTTCAGGGCGGAATTTACCAGAAGGCGCCGCTTATCACCATAGTAAATTTGAAACTACTCGCTTTTTCCTTTCTTTCTTTTTTTTGGCCTCAGTCGTTTTCATAAAATTATCGGCCCAGTGAGCATGGAGAGAAGAGGAAGAGGAGTAGCACAGAATAAAGTGTTACGAGCTGCCCCCCCCCTCTCCTCTTTTTCCTCATCTCCCCTTCCGCATGATTCCTGTGTTGTTGAACGTTTATTGGTGGTGGTTTAAAATAGTCCTGTGAATCACAAGAAAGCCTCTGATCCTTGCCTCCATGGGGCCAGTTCCCTCCAGCAAGATACAAAGCACTCATCGACACACACACACACACACACACACACACACACACACACACACACACACACACACACACACACACACACACACACACACACACACACAAAATACACACACACACATTAACACACACTACACAATTACATATTAACCAAAATTGGCAGTTTGCAACCTATATAAATAAATAACGAATACCTCCTGCCCCCCAGATGTATTGAACCCATATGAGTGAAACCATAAAGGTCTGTCTTATGTTTCCCATAGACTGAGCCACTCTTCTGAGACTAGTGTAAATAAGTCAGTGGTGATGTAATGATGGTACAGCCAAGGTCACATGTTCCCACCATCTCACGGGGACAGCATATCTGAGCCTCGTCCTCCATGTGTGCAGTGCACACACTGTGCACTGAAGGAAACCTTGAGCAAAACGAGGAGATGGTAATTGACTGCCCTAAAGACCCACAGAAGGAAAAAGACAAAAGGACCTGACCCTCACCATCTGCTCGGAGCAGTGGAGCCCCACAGCCCTGCTGCTGAAGCAGCCCCATGAGGGCTAAACTTAGCTTTTGATGTTCAACAGCAGCAAACCAACTTGAGTCACGTCATGTATGATCCACGCCAAGCTTTTCACCCACGTCTGTCGCCAGCCCCAAAGATGCCTCAGTGTAGCTCAGAGAACATTGGGGGTGATGTGGCACATATGGCTACAGTGTCCGTACCACATTCGGGTCTAAGCTCCCTCAGGGAACCCGGCTTTGAGTCCGACCCAGGGCATATCCCGATCCCATCCCAACCCATCCCTTCACTGTCCTGTCAGATTAAAGGCACAAAACATGTTTGTCTCAGTGGACTCATTTAAATATGCGCAGTGCAAAGTCACTCAATGAGCAAAGTGTCCCATGGATGAACTCGAGGTAGATCGATTAATCGGTCGTCCAATTTGTGACATGTTTTACGTTATCGGCATTGGCCGCTATTCAAGTATATTAAGCTGATTACAGGCAGGTGCATCTGTGGGCAGCCCAGTGTTATTGTTGCTGTGGACCACATGTGATGCATACTGACCTTTGTGTCAGTTAAATTACCAGTAGACTCCAGCCAGAAGCCACTTTTGGAAGAGTACAACAATGTATAGTATAAGTATAATATAAATTTGGTCTCTGCATTTATTCCAATCCGTGAATTAGTGAAACACACTCAGCACACAGTGAACACATAGTGAGGAAGCACACACTAATCCCGACGCAGTGAGCTGCCTGCTACAGCGGCACTCGGGGAGCAGTAAGGGGTTAGGTGCCCCTCAAGGCACTTCAGCCGTTCCTACTGGTCATCATGCAAATAAAGGGAATAAACAACAAAAAAAAAAAAAGTATCATCATGCAAATAAAGGGAATAAACAACGAAAAAAAAATCGGCCATCGGCTGACCCTGATTTCTAAAGATCGCATCGGCCATAGAAAAACCCATATCGTTCGACCTCTAGCATGAACCAAAGCTATTGTGTGGCATGTGGGAGCATGCAGCTGACCCTCTGATGTTTGTGCTAAGGATCTTGCTCATGGCATTAAATCAGCAAAAGGATTTTGCTTCATTTTTAAATAAGGTTTAGTTTGACTTTGGACTTGGCACTTTACCCCGCCATTTAAATGAGAGCCCTATGTGTTCTTGTGACCTGAGAAGGTAACCTGAGGCAGCATGCTGATATTGTCTAGAAGACAGTGGGGAGGAGGTACAGTATCAGTGTATGTGCCTGCTGTGATGCTTGTGGGATGCCTGTGGGTTCAAAGACAGGTGGTGAATATTTTGGTCCCGTGACCTTTCCACAGTCTGCAGACATTTGGTAGACATTTTTGTTTTTGGTGGTTAGTGTTCCTGGATGTGAGCGTGTCTTGGTGTATGGAAAAAGAGAGCTCCATTTGTGTGTGTTTGCATGCGTTTGAGTATGTATGTACTGTATATGTGTGTGTGTGTGTGTGTGTGTGTGTGTGTGAGAGTGTGTGTGTGTAGGAGAGGATATAATACAGTCCCATCTAGTGTCTGAGGCTCAGCAGGAGGAAGAGGAGTGTGTGGAGGTCCCAGGGCTTCCACAGCTGCTGAGCAGATGACACACACTGGTCAGCTCAGCTCAGCTCCTCAGCCACACTGACGGCCCCCCTCTGTCAGGAAGAGAATGAAGGACACACACACACACACACAGACACATACACACAGACACATACACACACACACGCACATACACACAGACACACACGTGCATGCACCAAGTCATCTACAGTACACACTCCACTTCTCTGTTCACATGTATGTTAACACAAGCATCAATATAAACAGTATACACAGACAAATAAATGCACACACGCACACGCACACACACACACACACACACACACACACACACACACACATACACACACATCCATTCCTATGTCTCTTATTTTTCATGCATGCTCACAAACGTGAATCTAAACAGTCCACACAGACAAACAAATGTACATGCAATAGTCATGCAGGCACACACACACACACACACATGTAAACAAAAGTAGGAATGTGCCTTTCAATATCAACAATGACACGCTTGCAGCCTTCCTCCCCACACACACACACACACACACACACACACCCTCTCCTTCCGCTTTCTGATCATTTGCTCCAGCCTTGATCCATCTTCTCATCTGAGGCCAGCAACAATGAAACACTTGCAGCCTTCATCCCCACACACACACACACACACACACACACACACACACACACACACACACACACACACACACACACACACACACATACACACACACACACTGAGGCCACCCTTGATTAAAGTCCTCTTTAGTGGAAGGAAGATGAAGTGTGTTAGAGGACAAACATAGTTTCCGGAGACAAGACAATGCCAGTAAACCTAATCACAAATGTCCACGTTGGCCAGTACAGTAATGAAAGAGACCACAGAAGAAAGCCATGCCATTTGTTTTCATCCAGCACAAGGTGTTCCTGTAGCCATAAAAGCTCTAAATCATTAATTGTCTGCTCATTTTGTAGAGGCTTGTATTATGAAATCGTCATTTTTTTTTTTGACATGCAATTTTATTTATCCCATCTTTGTGAAGTGTGTTTGGTGTTAAAGGAAATGCTGCTGGCAGTGGTAGCGTCAGTGTCTTATACCACAAAGGGGCTCAGTGCCCATGGGATCCAGATTTGGGCCCCCAAACCCACTCCCCATCTTTCTCTTTCTTACCTATTTCCTATCCTCTCTTCACTGTCCTGGCTAATAAAGGCTACCCCCCTTTAATGATCAGTGCCATGCTGTGTAGCACTGATCATTAAAGAGTTGTCTTCAATAATTATAGTCCCTTGGGCCTCCCCATGGACCCCCCTTTGTGGCTCAACTGTTTTGAGTTGCGGGGCTGCACATGGGTTTGTCCAGATGTTCATCAGATCCTACTTCCTCTACATCAAATCAATAAACTTGATCGACTACTTGTCATCAGTGCAACTTTTAAGAGAGCATGAAACGTCTCTCGAGCCATTCGTAATAAAGAACAAGTGCCAGAACAGACCATAATCTTTGGTTTGGCAGGGCAGAGCTCATCTGCAAAAAGGAAGCTTTTCTGCCAAAAAAAACCCCATCCTCATCGACAGTGACCAATAGGTGGCAGAAGTTGTCAGTAGGACACCAAAATTAATGAAATTCCATACAGAGAAAAAAAAGAGACAGGATATAAGAAAAATAAAATGGTATAAAGTTTTTACTTTAAGTATTTTCAAAGTATATTACATGACCACAACTCAGGCAAAGTAGAGACAAGTGAAAAGTGAGGGAGTGACGTCCTAGTTTAAATCAGTGCATGAATTTTGACTGGCCCTTACTGGCTTGCTCACTCACTCACGGCTTGTGACGTCACTGCAGCAGTCGATCTACGAGCTGAGAGGGGAAGCCACACTCGGGCGGGGTGGGCAGGGGTCTATAATAAGACCATACGATTGTAATGTGTCATAGACACAGAAGTTTCCTGAGAGAAAAGGGAAAGACAACATAAGGATGACTGTGTCCGTAATGAGATGGCCGGCGCATGCGGTCACTCACCTCTCCCGCCTCGGGCCACGCTGGCTTCGGCTCTTATAAGCCTGAGCCATCCATCGGAGTGTGTGTGTATGTGGGGGTGTGTGTGTGGGTGTGTATGTGTGGTGTGAGAGAGAGAGATGACTCACGTCATGAGCATGTAGGTCCTCTTCCTCAAATTACTTACACTAACAAATAAAGTTATGGTGCACTGAAGCTTGTTTCTCGAGCGGATATGCACACCCAAATTGCTGTGCAGAAAAAGGAAACCATATGTTGGGGCCATAAATTGGAGGTATTTGAACACCCCCTCCAAAATACACACACACACACACACACACACACACACTGTTGGGTTTTTGTAGTCTTAATACTTAAAAACACTCATGTCGTATGCAGAGGAGGAGTGAGTGAGTGAGAGAGAGATAGAGAGAGAAAGAGTGTGACTAGTGTGTTTACTCTGAGAAACGATAGAGGTAGATAGGAGAGAAACAGAGTGAAGAAGAGTGGGATGAATTATGTGCGCAGGCACAGAGGACAGATGGGAAAAGAGCGAGAAAGAAATAGAGAGAAAAAAAGAAATAAAGAGCAAGAGAGAGCCAAATAAACACAGAAAAGGAGCCCTCTTAGTGAGTGCCGAGTCAAAGATACAGAGTAGAAGAAAAACGTGACATCCACTGACTGTGGCACGGTGGTGAAGGGATCCAGCACTTCCCCTTATCAGTGTGAGGATTAGACTGGTTCACACACAGAAACAGTGGTTCCTTACGCAGTACTTGAGTTTGGTATGATCCGCAGATCCCTACACTTTCTGTCTCGATTCACTACTCCTGCACCATCTGACTTGATGCCTGTACTGTACTGTATTTAGCTTTTATCCAAAGCTATTTTCAATACGGACCCAAGATTTGATTAGTTGCCATATGTATGATCACCGGAAGTCAACTTCATGGTCTTGGTGTTGCTGTTTGCAGCCTGCTTGATCGATCGTCTATGGGAACACTTATTTCTCTCTCTCTCTCTCTCTCTCTCTCTCTCTCTCTCTCTCCCTCTCTCCCTCTCTCTCTCACTCTCTCTCTCATTCTCTCCCTCTCTCTGTCCCCCCCTCTCTTTTCTCTTTTGCCCACCTGTTTATATTTGAGGTAGACTGACCTGGCCCCCTCAACTCTCAGGCCCATGTGTTGCGTTTTGCTCACGCTGGTGCTGATCCGAGAAGCCGTAAATCCCTCATTCTATGTTCGGTCCAATGTTTTAGGAACGTGCAAATCTCATTTTTACGTCCTAGGAGAGTCTCCCTTCAAGAGGGATGCGGAAGGATTAAGTGGAATTTTTGCGGTTTATTTGTTTTTTTCAATCTCTCGCCTCACCGTTTTGCGTCATTGAGATGTCCCTCTACGCACGAGCAGCCACTACATACCTCAGCAAAACTTTAAGCAGGTTGATTTACGTTCACTTGTACACTCTGGTAGGCAATCGAAGGTTGTTAATGTGTTTCCGCTGTAAAACATGTCTCTAAACGTGTCTCTAAAACGTGCATTACCTCCAATATTCTTTTTTTTTTGTGACCAGAATGATGTATATCTTACCACACATAACTCTTACCAAGACATTCATTTCATTTTGTGTGTTCATCTGGTCTGAGCTCGGCAGGACGAGCAGTTTCTTTTCCTTTTGATCAGATCAGATGCGGTCCAGTCAGGTACAGATGCATTCCGATCCTGGGTTCTGATCCGGTCAAAGGTGTGTGGGGACTCCCTCTGAGCCCTCCATCTCTCTGCTGCTCTGCTTTGGGCCGAAGTAGGTCAGGCAGAAACTGAGTGAGTCGAATATGGGATCATCAGTCATCAGGCTCCCACCAGCAAATGGAGTATTTATTACCATATCATTACGGACGAATTTACGAGCTTGGCTCTTGCCTGCATAAATGATCTACTTGCCTCTTGATTGCATCATTTGCCTTCCACCCTGAACCCTTCTTCTATTAGGTCAATGTTTCTTAAACGTTTTCAGACCAAAGACCACTTCTCACCACCTAACTCCCTAGATATCCTGAAAAAAAAAAAAACAGTAGGCCTACTTCAACAGTATATTACATAATACTCACTGAAACATGAAGACTTGAAGCAAGTGATTGTTATGTCAGAGGATTCGATTTTTTTAACTAATGCTGTCTTGACAGTTGGATGCTAGTTATGTAGTACGTGTAAACTGGTGTAGCTACATAGAGTCATAAAACTTTCAGCTTGTTGAAGTCTGTCAGGACTATTATACAGACAATTCAAATAATACTGTTTGGATTTACATAGGAGTTGGGTCAAAATTGCAAACAAACCATCTATGTGACTCGGAGCCACTAGGGATAGCTTGCAGACCACACTATGTCCACTTACCACTGTACTAAGCCAACCTCAAGCCGATCCCTTCCCACTGTTTAAAGGAAGCTTGCCCTTAGCACCGCTGCCTTGCCTCATTACCTCCCTACTTACTTACTTACTGCTAATAAGTATGTGCTGCTGTATAACACATTCCCATGACAACAGTGGCTTTCACTTCATACCCCGGGGGCTCACTCTCATATTTATCTAGGGAGTGTGCACAGCCAGTCATTCACGGCTGCTGTTTCAGAGTTTCGAT
>NC_063193.1:12683913-12686413 GCF_017589495.1 Alosa alosa | reverse complement strand
ATGAGTGACAGAGCGAGACAAAGAGGCTTTGTATGCAAATGAAGGTGGAAGATGAGGTGTTAGAGCCGTGCTCACAGAGGGTGTCAGCGGAAGGTCAGAGCACAGACTCAGAGCATGGGGGCTGTGGCCTCAGCAGCTCCCCATTCCACCTCCATGATTCACCATTTGTCTGAAAGGTGTGTGTGTGTGTGTGTGTGTATTACTATTTAATATATACACAGGTGTGGTAAAAGACTGGCATCACTGTGCTAAGGTGCCTAGGACCAGCATCACATTCCCTGAGAATGCCATGCCAGCTAGTTCCAGCGTGCAGGTGTCTGAGTGTGTGTGTGAGAGAGAGAGAGAGTGTGTGTGTGTCTGTGTATGTATGTCTCTCTCTGTGTATGTGTGTGTCTGTGTGTCTGTGTGTGTGTGTGTGTGTGTTTGTGTGTGTGTGTGTGTGTGTGTGTGTGTGTGTGTGTGTGTGTGTGTGTGTGTGTCTGTGTATGTGTGTGTGTGTGTGTCTGTGTGGTTATACAGCCCTCTGTGGGGCTGTTAGAGGAGCTGGGCACAGGTAAAGCCCTGTGTATCCTGTGGGTCTCTGGGGCTGGGTGTGTATGTGTGTGTGTATCCTGTGGGTCTCTGGGGCTGGGTGTGTGTATGTGTGTGTGTATCCCTGGGTCTTTGGGGCTGGTGTGTGTGTGTGTGTGTGTATCCTGTGGGTCTCTGGGGCTGGGTGTGTGTGTGTGTGTGTGTATCCCTGGGTCTCTGGGGCTGGGTGTGTGTGTGTGTGTGTGTGTGTGTGTGTGTCCGTGGGTCTCTGGGGCTGGGTGGGTGTGTGTGTGTGTGTCCGTGGGTCTCTGGGGCTGGGTGTGTGTGTGTGTGTGTATTCCGTGGGTCTCTGGGGCTGGGTGTGTGTGTGTGTGTGTGTGTGTGTGTATCCTGGGTCTCTGGGGCTGGGTGTGTGTGTGTGTGTTTATCCGTGGGTCTCTGGGGCTGGGTCGAGGGTCTCACCCCAACACACACTTCCTCCTGACACTTGGGCCCACAGAGAGGGGCGGCAGGGCGCGAGGGCAGCGGTGTGTCACCACGACACCTCCACAAAAGCCTGCCTGTGCGTTTGGCCACAGCTGCCCGGTAAATACGCCAGTGGTGGGGGTTCATTAAACCAGTCCTGCCCATGCTCCTAGTTTATTTGTGCTCTTATTCTGAATGAAGGCCTCCAACATGTAGCACTCATGCTAGATACAACAGCATCTGAGGAGAGCTGATCATTCACAATTCATCAAAAAGCGTAGCCCATTAGAATCGCGTGTGTGTGTGTGTGTGTGTGTGTGTGTGAGTGTGTGTGTGTGTGGCAATAGGAACTCCTGTCTTTTCTATGTGTGGGTGCATGAATGGTGTGTGTGTGTATGTGTGTGTGTGCGTGTGTTTGTGTGTGTGTGTATGGACTGATACAGTAAGACTGCAAAAGAGACTGAGAAAGAAAGAAAGAGGATGACAAAATGGAGAGAGAGAGAACAAACAATAGAAAGCAAGAGAAAGCCGAAAGCTACATTAATCCAAACCTTAGGAATGAGCTAGAATTATTAATGGAAGGCCGCTTCATCCTGTGCCTGAGTGGCCTAAGTAAATCAGAGAAACGGCTCCTGCTTGGTTCGTCACGGGGCCAATAGTGAGGGAAAGCTGTGTCTTCCTGGAGGTTCAGCATTCGCTGCATAGAGTTTTCTTCTGCTTGGTTAATCTCTGGGCCAGAAGAGAGGAGAAAGCTGTGTCTGCCTGGAGGTTCTATGCTCATCTGGTTCCAGTTCCACTTCCAGCGGAATTCAGAGCGATGGCGGTGTGCTGCTCTGGGACAGCGACATCCAGAAAATGCCACACAGAACTTTTCTCAAGGGGTCGCTGTATGCACGGCGAAACCTTGGGGAACCTTCTCTTTATTGTTTTACACACACACAAACACACACACACAAACACACACAGACACACACGCACATACACACACATACACACACACAGGGCACATACAGGCACACACGCACATACAGACACACGCCAATACACACACACAACACACACACAAACACACACACACACACACACACACACACACACACACACACACACACACACACACACACACACACACACCACCCCAGCGTGTGGCCATTTGACCTAAAACTCTGCCCCTGTTTATTCGCTGGTGATTTATTGTGCCATGTAAACACAGAGCGCATGCAAGCCGGCCACTTCGCCATCGGTGGCCATCGAGGCACCGCCTCCATACGCCTGTGTGCCCGCCACCCAAACACGCAATCAATCATTTAAATATGCCATGTTTACACACACACACACACACACACACATGCTCGCCACAGAACCGTAGATTGTTTGTGTTATTTGTTTGTTTCCCTTCCACTCTGAGAAAAACAGAGCTGTGCTATGTTATATGTGTGTGTGTGTGTGTGTGTGTGTGTGTGTGTCTGTGTGTGTGTGTGTGTGTGTGTGTGTGTGGTGATAT
>NC_063193.1:12661413-12678913 GCF_017589495.1 Alosa alosa | reverse complement strand
CACCCTCCCCCCCCTCCACACACACCTCTGCCCTCTCCCTCACTCTCCCCCTCCGGAATAAAGAGGTCGGATCTGTCTCAGCGCCGCCAAGCTCTCCTCCCTTTTGATCACTGATCTCTGTGACCCCGTTTGAGTTTCTTAATCTCTCGGCTGACCTGGACAGATTTGGAGGGAGAGGGAGTGTCTGGGGGGGTAGTCTGGGAGGTTGAGGGTGTGGTGTGGGGTAGTGGGGGTGCAAACCTCTCTGTTGATCCTCATGAGTTGAGAGGATGTAATGGTCTGTAACGTTGGGGGTGAGTGGAGGATAAGGTCGGGGTTGGGGTCTGGGGGTTGATGCAGGGGGATACTCTGGTAGAAAAAGCTTGGTGAAACCAAGGAGACCAGCACACCGGTCAGCCTTTATTCCCTGTCTGCTGTCACTGATCGAGTTTGTTCTTTTGGAAAGTCTTGCAGTTTTGTTTGACCTCTCTCATTGACTTGGAAGACTGCAGCTTACTGGGACTGAGATCCAGTCCTGCTCTTGCATAGGCCTGCTGGTACATCCATACTGGGCCACCCCAGGCCACATGGGTAGCTTTGTACAAAACATGTGTGTGTGTGTGTGTGTGTGTGTGTGTGTGCGCGCGCACTGCATGTTTTTTTGGTCACGCTCCAGAACTCACACACGTTCCCCTCTCTTAAAGCTCCCCTGCTCTGGCCACCACTTCTGGGGTGGAGAAGGAAGTCTGTGAAGCTGAGACGCCTGTAATATGCTGTCGCTCTCCTATTAATTTGTGTTTGGTTTGTAAACCTTGCGTAGTCAGCACACACACACACCGGATTGAAGTGGTGCGATGTCTGCACCTCGCAGGTCTATAATTAGCCGAAGATTCCTTCTGCGACGACCATTGAGGGCAGGAAGGTGAGGTGTAAATATTTTTGGGAATGGAAGGAGATTATGCTTTTGTGCACCTTTGCCTTTTTACTTTCCCTCACACTCTCCCTCGTCCCCAACCAATCCTCCAGAGGCATGGGAGAGTAGCTTCATGTAAATATTTCTTTTATACCTGTGATGGCGTCTCTAGGGTGAAATTTTGGCTCCTCATTGAAGTGGGGTGGAATCCTCTATCTGTCAAAGCAACAAAGACTCACAGGCCGATAATTTTCCATTGCAAGTGAAATTCGGGGATATTTCCCTCTCATGAGTAGGAGTTAGTTAAGCAGTAGATTTTTGTCTTCATAGCATCTTGAAGAGAAGATTGAGAAAAGATTAAAAGTACTGTCTTCATCCGGTCATTATTGCTTTGGTGGAAACCTTCATTGTGTGCATGACACTGTTTTAGACCTGTGTAAGGAAGAGCTGGCAGCTCATAATATGACAGTGGATGATTGCCAAGAGTTTTCTTGGCCCTGGCGAGTGACAAACATGTGGCGTTAAGCAATTGAAACACAGTTAGACGTCTGGTAGCCGTGCTAAAAAATTTGATAACGTGCAGAGTGCTCCGAGTTCGATAGCGGTTTTTGGTGGTGATTTGTTCTGACATAGCGCCAACCCAACAAAACTTCACTTAATTGTTTTTTTTTCCCCTCAATGCTTTCCTAAATATCTTTATTCTTATATTTTGACATGTATCTCACCACAGCAAGCTCATAGCTCTACATGCATTTCATGTGTGTGTAGGGCAGACTGTCCTGAATCTGGCAATATCATTGCCATGGTAAAGGGATTCTCTGGGGCTGAGCACAGGAGTAATGGGTGCGCAGGTGAACGCAGAGAAGTATAGACTGTAAATATGATGCAATTTGATTTAATTTCATGATTTTTATTTTCATACTTTAATGTACAGACAAGTGTTGTCTCGTTTCATCTCGCTGCGATTAACAGTTGGGGAGCAATGTAACAGAGAAGAAAGGGTGTGTTTTTTGACGCACTTTGCGTCAATCGGGTTCTAAGGGTTAAAATCTCACCTACGTACCCCCTGGAGTGCCTTCACGTACACCCATTTGAGAACCACTGCCCTAGACTATTTCCAGTTGACCTATTACGTCACAGACCAAAGCAACTGACAAACAATTTAGCTGCCGGCAAATGGTACCATATCGAGCAGTGAACTGGACAACTTTGAACGAGTGTAGAAAGGGCCAAGTCAAGCATCATAGTAAAGGTGAAGGCACAATGTTTGTTCAAATGTATCATTTGCTCATGCACATCCCTCTTGTCAGAACTAAAATTTAAATAATGGGTTTTGAGAAAGAGTTTTATAAATCTCAGTGTCTGTCTGAGGATTAAGTTCATGACTGAATTGATCAACTCTTCAACTCCCTGAGTTCACAAGGCATAAACAACCAGCCAAGCTAAAAGCGACCCAGAAGTAGTTATCCGCTACCAAGGCTATTTAAGAGTAGTGCTGCTACCCACTCTCCTTGTGCCCACTGTGTCAGCCTGTCCTGGCATGGTCCACCTTTTCAGGTGACAGTCAGCACAGACTATGCCAACGGGCACGCTTTCAAGTGAGTAAGAGGATAATTTTCATTGTCTGGGAGACCAAGGAGACAACACGCCAATGATTTCACATCTACGGGTGCTAAGCCCTGAGATCACCTGAGTAAGCTGATCTTTTGAATATCAATGCCAACAAGACCCAACCAACCAACAACCACACATTACTACTCCTATGTTTGCGCTATCTAAATGTGCGATGTAAATCTCTTCAAAAATACATTGTGGATGTCTTCGGGAACAAAACATGCAGAAGACAATAATGATATGTACATGAGATGGTCAGCCATGTATAATGGGGACTCAACCTACTGGTGAGCCACACTGTCAACTATGGGACTCAGCTTGTGTCACCTTGTGCTCTGAGTCACCAGTTGTCCTGGTGTTGAAACAAGAATTGTTCCTTCAAGGCTGTCTATCTGTGACGGGTATTTTGTCATCTCCTGTCGAGTTTAATCACCAGTGGATGGTGTTTTTGTTCCAGGGATGGCCTAAGAACAGTGGATATTTGTTTTGAGGGTGGCAGTGTCATGGTTGCACTTGGTCAATGCTCATTATTAGCAATCAACTAATCAACCAATCAACAGGAAGGTTGTGCGTCATGAGACTGATTGATGATGGATGCTGGTGTTAGTGGCCACTTAATATAATAATTGGACTAATTGTTGTGTTCATTGAGGGCTTTAGTCACTATTTGAGATTTCTAGGCTTTTGAGGGGTGATTAGATTGTTTTGTAATTTTGTTGTAATGTTGTTTTGTTCTTCTTATTCTTCCCATCAAATTTCTGCGTCTAATTCAGCTTTAACCGTTTAACATAGAAACTTCATTCAAACTTTGTAACGTAGGTCTTGAAAAGGACACGTGGGGAATGTATTTTTCACTTTTGTAAACTTTATACTTTTTGAGATATTAATAAAAAACAAGCTTATTTTTCCTCATAGACTTAACATGGGCTGATGACATCACAATGGGCTAATTAACTTGATTTGCACCTGTATCAACTTCCAGCTGCTCACTACTAGGACCCATCAAAGGGCCAGTTAAACTAATTGCACCTGTATCAACTGCTTTCTGCTTAACTAGGCCAACTCTCTCTGTGTCTCTCCATTCTACAAGGATATAAGGCACATTCCATCCAACTTTCTATCCATTCATCCTCTTCAAACCATTCACTCATCCACCCATTAAACTATCCCATCAACATCCATTAAACAATCTGCCTATCAACATCCATTCAACTTTCTGTCTATCAACATCCATTACACTATCTACATTCAACTTTTAAACTATATACTCTGTCTCGGGCTTTAAGCATACAGTCTGGCTCTCTTAAAACTACAGATTCTGTTCCTATTTCCTCTGCCCACAACTGTTTCAAAATAAATGTCCTCACTACAATAATTCACTATTAAATAATTTAACTATTTAAACTACTCAACTATTTAACTGTTTAGACATTTCAACTGTCAGTTGTTATCAACTATGACTCCTGCCAACTGTTTCCAAATAAAAGTTTATTTTGCATTTTATGTTAATATACAGTATGTTTATATTTTCATGCACTGGTAATTTCCTCGAAATTACATTTTCTAGTTATTCTTCCCATCAAATTTCTAAGGCCTAATTCAGCTTTAACCGTTTAACATAGAAACTTCATTCAAACTTTGTAACGTAGGTCTTGAAAAGGACACGTGGGGAATGTAATTTTCACTTTTTGTAAACTTTATACTTTTGAGATATTAATAAAAACAAGCTTATTTTTCCTCATAGACTTAACATGGGCTGATGACATCACAATGGGCTAATTAACTTGATTTGCACCTGTATCAACTTCCAGCTGCTCACTACTAGGACCCATCAAAGGGCCAGTTAAACTGATTGCACCTGTATCAACTGCTTTCTGCTTAACTAGGCCAACTCTCTCTGTGTCTCTCCATTCTACAAGGATATAAGGCACATTCCATCCAACTTTCTATCCATTCATCCTCTTCAAACCATTCACTCATCCACCCATTAAACTATCCACCAACATCCATTAAACAATCTACCTATCAACATCTATTCAACTTTCTGTCTATCAACATCCATTACACTATCTAAATTCAACTTTTAAACTATATACTCTGTCTCGGGCTTTAAGCATACAGTCTGGCTCTCTTAAAACTACAGATTCTGTTCCTATTTCCTCTGCCCACAACTGTTTCAAAATAAATGTCCTCACTACAATAATTCACTATTAAATAATTTAACTATTTAAACTACTCAACTATTTAACTGTTTAGACATTTCAACTGTCAGTTGTTATCAACTATGACTCCTGCCAACTGTTTCCAAATAAAAGTTTATTTTGCATTTTATGTTAATATACAGTATGTTTATATTTTCATGCACTGGTAATTTCCTCGAAATTACATTTTCTAGTTATTCTTCCCACCAAATTTCTGCGTCTAATTCAGCTTTAACCGTTTAACGTAGAAACTTCGTTCAAACTTTGTAACGTAGGTCTTGAAAAGTACACGTGGGGAATGTAATTTTCACTTTTCTAAAGTTTATACTTTTTGAGATATTAATAAAAAACAAGCTTATTTTTCCCCATAGACTTTGTATTAGCACTATGACATCACAATGGACTAATTAACTTGATTTGCACCTGTATCAACTTCCAGCTGCTCACTACTAGGACCCATCAAAGGGCCAGTTAAACTGATTGCACCTGTATCAACTGCTTTCTGCTCAATTAGGCCAACTCTCTCTGTGTCTCTCCATTCTACAAGGATATAAGGCACATTCCATCCAACTTTCTATCTATTCATCCTCTTCAAACCATTCACTCATCCACCCATTAAACTATCCACCAACATCCATTAAACAATCTGCCTATCAACATCCATTCAACTTTCTGTTTATCAACATCCATTATACTATCTAAATTCAACTTTTAAACTATATACTCTGTCTCAGGCTTTAAGCATACAATCTGGCTCTATTAAGACTACAGATTCTGTTCCTATTTCCTCTGCCCACAACTGTTTCAAAATAAATGTCCTCACTACAATAATTCACTATTAAATAATTTAACTATTTAAACTACTCAACTATTTAACTGTTTAGACATTTCAACTGTCAGTTGTTATCAACTATGACTCCTGCCAACTGTTTCCAAATAAAAGTTTGTTTTGCATTTTATGTTAATATACAGTATGTTTATATTTTCATGCACTGGTAATTTCCTCGAAATTACATTTTCTAGTTATTCTTCCCACCAAATTTCTGCGTCTAATTCAGCTTCAACCGTTTAACGTAGAAACTTCGTTCAAACTTTGTAACGTAGGTCTTGAAAAGGAGACTTGAGGAATATATTTTTCACTTTTGTAAACTTTATACTTTTTGAGATATTAATAAAAAAACAAGCTTATTTTTCCCCATAGACTTTGTATGGGGACTATGACATCATAATGGGCTAATTAACTTGATTTGCACCTGTATCAACTTCCAGCTGCTCAACTAGGTCCCATCAAAAAGCTAGTTAAACTGATTGCACCTGTATCAACTGCTTTCTGCTCAATTAGGCCAACTCTCTCTGTGTCTCTCCATTCTACAAGGATATAAGGCACATTCCATCCAACTTTCTATCTATTCATCCTCTTCAAACCATTCACTCATCCACCCATTAAACTATCCACCAACATCTATTAAACAATCTGCCTATCAACATCCATTACACTATCTACATTCAACTTTTAAACTATATACTCTGTCTCAGGCTTTAAGCATACAATCTGGCTCTCTTAAGACTACAGATTCTGTTCCTATTTCCTCTGCCCACAACTGTTTCAAAATAAATGTCCTCACTACAATAATTCACTATTAAATAATTTAACTATTTAAACTACTCAACTATTTAACTGTTTAGACATTTCAACTGTCAGTTGTTATCAACTATGACTCCTGCCAACTGTTTCCAAATAAAAGTTTGTTTTGCATTTTATGTTAATATACAGTATGTTTATATTTTCATGCACTGGTAATTTCCTCGAAATTACATTTTCTAGTTATTCTTCCCACCAAATTTCATGCCTAATTCAGCTTCAACCGTTTAACGTAGAAACTTCGCTCAAACTTTGTAACATAGGTCTTGAAAAGGAGACTTGAGGAATGTATTTTCACTTTTTGTAAACTTTATACTTTTTGAGATATTAATAAAAAACAAGCTTATTTTTCCCCATAGACTTTGTATGGGGACTATGACATCATAATGGGCTAATTAACTTGATTTGCCCCTGTATCAACTTCCAGCTGCTCAACTAGGTCCCATCAAAAAACTAGTTAAACTGATTGCACCTGTATCAACTGCTTTCTGCTCAATTAGGCCAACTCTCTCTGTGTATCTCCATTCTACAAGAATATAAGGCACATTCCATCCAACTTTCTATCCATTCATCCTCTTCAAACCATTCACTCATCCACCCATTAAACTATACATCAACATCTATTAAACAATCTGCCTATCAACATCCATTACACTATCTACATTCAACTTTTAAACTATATACTCTGTCTCAGGCTTTAAGCATACAATCTGGCTCTCTTAAGACTACTATTTCCTCTGCCCACAACTGTTTCAAAATACATGTCCTCACTACAATAATTCACTATTAAATAATTTAACTATTTCAACTACTCAACTATTTAACTGTTCAGCTAACTGTCAGTTGTTATCAACTATGACTCCTGCCAACTGTTTCCAAATAAAAGTTTGTTTATTCTATTCTGTGTGCAGTTAACTTTGCTAGCAATGATTTGAGGAAAGCCGATTGAATGATTCAGTCTGGTGACACCATCAATCATCATCATCATCAAGTGAACTGAAATGTTGCACTTTCCAATTTTACACTTAAAAATGTAGTAAGTCATAAATACCGCAATATTCTTTCTCCTTCCTTGTGCGTCGTAGTTGTAGTAGTAGTAGTAGTTTCGCCCTCAGTAACCTCATGTTTGTGAGCTTGTTATGAGGTGTGCCCCTCCGGTATGTGATATATGCCCACGGATTAAAGGAAATGAATTGTGTGATCAAAGGTCGAGATGAATGATCTTTTAATGGCGCATTATCTTGCTAATCACACGGGTGCCATGGGCACGGAGAACCTCTTTAAATCAACCCTGCCCACATGCCCACTCAGCTTCCAGCCATCCTCCCCAGCGGTTGTGGCCGCATTGATGTGGAGGAAGACAAAATGTTTGCCTTTCGTAGTGACCGTGTTTTTCCATAGCAATTAAGCAGGTGTTGAGAGGACTTTTCACTGCGCACTTGACTAGGAAGTCTTCTGGTAGAGAGAGATCACTTGAAAGTGTGTCTGAGACAGCAACACAACGGGAAGTAGAGAGAGAGAGATAGACAATGAGAGAGAAAGACTTGTGTCATTTCCTAGGGATTGGTAATTAAATCAGGTGTCCTGATTTTCTACTCTTTGTCTTACTTTTCTTTCACTTCCCCTCTCTCTCTCATGCGGCCTTGTTTGTGTCTCCTGTCTACATCTCTCTGTCACCTGTATATCTTCTCTCTATCTGTCTGCCTTTTTTAGCATATCACATTTATTATACCGCCAGAACACGCCTGGCCACGTGCAGCTGTGTCTAGACACAGAAACCAAAAGGCTCGGGAGTTTCATATTTACGGAGTTGACAAGTTTGAAGTGGCTGCGCTGGAGCTGAGGTTGAGTGCTGTGGAGGGTTTCATAGTCATTGATCTCAGAGGTGCAAACATACAGGCATGCACACACACCACACACACACACACACACACACACAAGCACGCTCACACACACGTGCCTGAATAGTCACTCCCATGCATAGCTGTGCATCCATGTTTGCACATGCATGAATTGTTCTTATATTATTGCCTTCATATGACTTATACACTTACACGCACACAAGCACAACTCCTGCACACCAACATGCGTACATACAGACAGACATATATACGCACACACATACACACACACACACGTGTGTGTGTGTGTGTGTGCATGTGTGTGTCTGTGGTGGAGCCGAGGGCTGGATGAGATCAGGAAAACCACAGCAGCTGAGAGGAGTGGCGATAATGACAGACGGAACACTTCCTGCACTTCCTGCTCTGTTGTCAGGGCTGATACGGATCTCTCAGCGCCACACCAGGGTGACCCTCCCCCCACCCCCACCCCAAAACAAGGAACAAAAAAAGATAAACAAAATAAACAAGCCCCTATAGCATCAAAATGCAAATGGAATGTGAAGAGAAGGCCCAGATCTCATCAGTCCGCTGTTATCAGGCGAAGTCATTTGCTATCAGTGGGGACTCCGAGGACTGAATAACCTCCGTCGGGTCCCCTGGGCCACATCTCCGGGCTCATATCTCGGGCACATCCACCGCAGGTGAGCGCTTGGTATCGTCGCCCATATCGCTCTGTTCTGGTTGGTATCGTTGCCCATATCGCTCTGTTGGATGGATGTGGGCCTGAGCAGGAATAACACGCAAGATGAGGGAGCGTCCACTGCTACCAGATCAGTTGTGGGGGAAAAAATGCGCAGCTGTGGCGCTGCTAATCATATAAGCACATGTTGGCGGGGGAGCATTGAAGTCTGCCTGGGCAGAACCGCATGACGGCCTGTAAAAGCCTTCTGCTGTGTGGCCCTGGCGAGAAGAAGAGCAGCACAGGGTGATGACGTGCACGTCTGTCTGTGAATCTGCCCTTCTTTCTCTCTCTATCGCTCTCTTTCCCTTCGAGGTAGGTCCAGTTGCGAGGGGAGAGAGATGAAGGTCAATCCAGCATTCCCAATCATTCTCTCTCTCCTTCTCTCTCTCTCTCTGCCTTATTTTTCTCTATCTATCTGCATTCTATCTCTTTCTCGCCATGGGAGGTAAAATAGGAAAAGAGCAATAGGAGAAACATGAATGTCAATCAGAATCCAGAATTCTGGATCTCTCTCTCTCTCCCTCTTAATCAGTGTTGTACAGTATATACTGTGTAGAGGATTCTGCTGGCACGCATTCTACTCTTTGCCTCACTTCCTCTTCCTCCTCCTCCTCCTCCTCCTCCTGTCTTCATTTTTCTTCTTCTTCTTCTTCTTCTTCTTCTTCTTCTCTTTTTTTGGAAGCATTCTTTCATGCCACAACCACCTCCAGATGTCAGCTGTACAGCACACACTACTCTCTCTCTTCTGAGAAAGTGAGGTCGGCCATGCTTGGGTTGCATTTCCCCCTATAAAGTCACTTCATATGCCAATGTTTTCTCAACTCTTTACATGGTGTTGACCACCGACAGCCCTCTGGATAAAACATTAGGGACACGCTGGGCCGTCCAAGCTCATTTGCTCACTGCTGGAGATAATGGGTCATGACACATGGCTGGAAAAAATGTATTGGTTTCAAAATAAACTGTTGTTCGCATTAAGGCTGTGCAACAAGTGTGCTCCTGGTACGCATAAATCAAAACAAATTCAGATATTGCCTCACAAAATCAAGGCTCGAAGAAGACATTTTTCTCTGTTTTATGAAATGCACACAGATGTTTGTGCCCAACAAAGTTAACAAATGCTGTTTGTTTTTCCTCTGCATTCTTAGGATGGAATGTTGTAGAATGCTTGTTTACTTTTTGGAGCAAATGTTAACCCCCCATCCTAATCTCGAACCTCCGCCTATCATGCATTCAGAAGTTGCAAAAAGTGTGTGACAACGTTAAATTGAGTGACAACATCTTTTGCACAAACACACACACACACACACACACACACACACACACACACACACACACACACACACACACACAGTGTTCATCTCATCTATCAGTTCTTGTGGTGACCTTTTTGAAGGCAGTCTATGAAACAGGACAATCCCAAGGCAGTGTGCTGAACCAAAGACGTCCCTTCCATTTGTACTGTGATTGTTAATTTTGGTCTGCCCAAAGTCACCAAATATTTTTTTCTCAAATTGTCTGCATACTTTCTATGCCGGTGTGTGGCTTTTGTGACGCGGCAAAATCAACACCGCCCCTGCACATTCCTCACCTTTTGCAGAATGACTCAAATTAAATGAGCTAGTCACACAGGGCTTTCTGGAAGGCATGGTGAAGGATCGGCGTTGACCCTGACGTTCTTTCGGAGCTTGTGTGTCTGGCTCTGAGAGTCCGGAACCTGTCTGAGCGCGGACTCTATTTTCATGTTTCACATTGGCGGCTTAGCTGTCAAAACAAACCTGCACGACATCCGAGAGTTCAACTTCAAGTGTCAGGAGCTCTCCTGCACCAGATCCGCTGAAGGGCGCAATGACGCATGACAGATCCTATCTGAGCATCGCACTCTCTAGAGTACAATAAGGGTGACTGTGTGCTGCACAGGATGGAAATGCACATTTAGTAAACTTAAAAAGCTCAGTTGTCTTAGCACACTCTTAAAACAAATGTGTTGAAAACAACACAACTTGTGTTGTTTTTAACACAACTCTGTGTCTAGATGGTGACAACACAATTTGTGTTGTTTTCTTTTTTATTTGTTGTACAATATGTGTTGAAAATAACACAACTTGCGTTGTTTTTTTAACACACCTCTGTGTCCAGATAGGGAAAACACAAGTCTTTTTATGAGAGCTGACAGTCTCTTTATTTGACTCTAAAGGAAGTGAGGTCGAATGAGTGCACACATCTTTTTGGCACACGGCGCCACCACATAGCATGATTCAGGCACTAACAGGCATGCTCTCCCCAAGTCAGGACTTGGTCTATGTCTTTTCCATCAACAAATTGAAGTGCGGTCAGGTGTGTGTGTGTGTTTGTGTGTGTGTGTGTGTCTGTGTGTGTGTGTGTGTGTGTGTGTGTGTGTGTGTGTGTGTTTGTGTGTGTGTGTGTGTGTGTGTGTGTGTCTGTGTGTGTATGTGTGTGTGTGCGTGTGTGTCTGCAATTTCATGTTTCTGCATATAAATTGTGGTGCATATGTGAGTCGGTGTATGCCTACGTGTGTGTGTGCAGAGACACGTTAGAGCACTAAGGTGTGACATAATCAATGTCCAAAGAAGGTACATATCTGAGGTACAAATATTCATTTTTTTTATTATTTTAAAAGGTGTAAAAGACTTTTCCAGGGTTCCTACGGGTCATGGAATTTCTGGAATATCATGGAATTTTGGAAAGTCTATTCCAGACATGGAAAGTCAGGGAATTTCATAATTTTGGGGGCAAAGTCATGCAACATCAGAGAATTTTGTTGTAGCTGTTTAAAATTTACTTGCCAAAATACATTAATATAAATACAACTTCACTCATAATTATAAGCTGTACTGCTTGCTTTAGTAGTTGTGGCTAGCCCAAATGTGTTCATTCAATACCCATTTATTCATCTCCCACTCTACATCTAGCTGCTACACGACTGTTCTGATATCTTTGGTTGGTATATTGTATCCTTCATTATAAAGTAGGTCATAGAATTTCATTTTTTTTGTCAGGGAAAGTCAGGGAAAAGTCACTTAACTTAGAGTGAAGCACTTCACTGCTTTTCTTTTGTACATTTCTAAATAAAAAATAAATATCTGAATTCCTGAGAAGCACTAGATCACAGAAGCACGGTGGAACCACTGATGAGTGAAACACAGTCGAACATGTCATTTCACACCTACATTCTAGAATGACTAATAGTGAGGGTTTAAATGAAAATACCAGGGTATTAAGTGTTTGTGTGATTTATTAGGTGCTAGACGGCAAATTACAATACTGTATCTCCCAGTAACTCATCATAACATTCCTCCAGGTATGGAAGCACTCAAATGACAACCAATCAACATATCTACTGCACGTAAAGGCAGTAAGGCTCTTGGCGAACGTCTAGTATTCCATATTTACTGCTACTCTCTACTGTGTGTGTGTGTGTGTGTGTGTGTGTGTGTGTGAGTATGTGAATGTGAAACACAAGTAAAAGACAGAGAGAGAAAGAGAGAGAGAGTGAGTGAAGGAGAAATTGATCCAAAGAGAAGGAGTTGGCATGTCTGCTGCCGGAGTGAGTGTCAGTCAGTGCAGTGCAGTGCAGAGCTCAGCATGCCCCCTCACAGGAAACTTGCCCCGTGTGCCAGGGCTGTTTTTATAACACACACTGCCATCTGAGCTGACCTTTAGCAAAGGTGTAGTCTTCTCACCTAACCACCAAATCATTCCTCTCCATCTCTCTCTCTCTCTCTCTCTCTCTCTGGTGGTGTTGGGGGTTGAAGTGTTAATATGGGTTGTTTTTATTGTTTGTTGGTTTCCTTTTGACAAATAATAAAAGAAACCTAAAAGTCAAAACTCTCTCTCTCTCTCTCTCTCTCTCTCTTTCTCTCTTTCTCTCTCTCTCTCTCTGTCGTCTTTTACCATGTAAGAGATAATAATGAAGGACAAAGTGTTTGGGTAGCAGAGAGTAATGCCCTCTGTGTTAATGAGGGCATTCATGTTATGTGTTAATGTAGACAACACAAAGTGGTTTCAGACATACAGTATATATGCATGAATTGAATTGAGAGAGAGAAACTCACTCACATGCAAAAACTAGATGATTTCTTTGCATGTCTAGTGATCCAGACATACCTGGGATTATCCCTCATGTCTGATCTGAAACTTTCACAAACCGTCCCTGCCTTGTCATCAGACAGAGAGTGTGTGTGTGTGTGTGTGTGTGTGTGTGTGTGTGTGTGTGTGTGTGTGTGTGTGTGTGTGTGTGTGTGTGTGTGACTGCTTTGTGACCTCCATTAGAGTCGCTCCAGATTGCCACCCTGTAGCACCAGGAGCACCGTGGTCCATCTCCCTCCCACGGCCTATCTTCTCTCCCAACTCCGTTAGCGCGTGGCTGATACCGCTTATCTCAGGGAAGGAGGCTGAGCCAGTGGTCGCAGCTGATAAGTCTGAGTGAGGAATTAGTGGAATTTAATCATTCAGGCATCACTGTAGTCACACTCTACATGATGTGTCCACTAACTGGTGCTGTGTGATGTTCACACTTAACAGCTGCCTCAGACGTGAACCAGATATTTACTGTACTGCTCATCTTTACCAAGCTGCAGAGCACTGACACCATTTTTGTCACTTCATACAAACACACACACACACACACACACACACACACACACACACACACACACACACACACACACGCAGAGAGAGAGAGATGCACACTATCACACACACACAATGCACACAATGAATGAATCTGAATAGTAACCAAAGCTAGGTTTCCCCTTGTGCAAGCGCGTTTGTGCGTGTGAGGATGAAGGGGTTAATTAATCTCCGAGATGAGGATTCAAATGAGCGAAAACATTCTTGGCAGGCAGCCATGGCCCCAGCAAAGGTGTTGCTCCGGGAACCGGGAACATGTAAACTGTCTGAGTTTGGCAGACATGGCCCCAGGGCCAGCAGGAATTATACTGTCACACAGAGGATATGCCACTGCCCTCAATCTCTCCCTCCCACCACCGCATATTTTTGTAGTCGCTCCAGGTGGAAACTGGTATATAAGGAGTGTGTGTTTCTGCATGTAAGTGTTCATAAAAATATATATATTTGTATGAACAGTATATATATATATATATATATATTACAGACATTTTACAGGAATTTTATGATTTTTGGTGTAAAGTCGTGGAATATCTGGGAATTTTGTTGCAGCAGTTTAAAGCTTACTTGCCTATATATTAATACAAATATATTTCCAAGCATTGGTGTATATCTGGTTATTAGCTTTACTGCTTGCTTGAGTAGGCCTTTTTTTATTCAGTGCCCATTTACCGCTCTACCGCTCTAAAAAAGTAAAAGATTCTTGAACGCTACGCGGCTGCTCTGAAATCTTCCCTAAGTAAGGGGAAAGTCACACACACACACACACACACACACACACACACACACACACACACACACACACACACACATTATATATATTATATAATTATATACTAGAGATGTTTCTGATGTTTTATCTAGTAGCCCAAAACCAGTTTCTGGGCATGATGTCATTTTGCTACCGTCTTATGCCTTGATCTTCTATTCAAACTGTATTCAACTTTTTTCATCTGTAATTTGTCATTTGTCATTTACAAGATTAACTGTACTGTACAACACTATACTAACACTAACACTGTTTTGGTTAAATATAGCTGTAATAAAAAAGGATTAAATGTCTCAGTGATTCCAGACGTGTTTGTTTATGTTTTGTGTAAGCCTAATTGGGGAAGGTAAGGTGAGGGGCGGTCTGAAAGAGATTGTGCACTTCAGGACTCGTTTGGCAGATGCGTAATGTAAACAATCTCACCTGTATGCCCAGGTGTGTGGATGAAGGGAGACGGGAATGCACTGGAATATCTCACGACATGTTTTTCCACACGCGCGCACTTAAGAATTAGCCTTATCATCAACTGCAAAAGCAGATGTGTGTGTGTGAGAGAGAGTGTCTGCGTGTGTGTGTGTGTGTGTGTGTGTGTGTGTGTGTGTGTTTTGATTTCGCTCGCTCCGTGTGTGGGGCTTTCGTGTTGCCTCATGATTAAACCATAGGTGTGTGGTAATTACATTTTAACGAGGGACACTAGAGCACCGCTTGTTTGAGGAAGTGGGCCTTCCGTGTTGGAGCCAAGATAAAATTACAAAACCAACCAACCCCCTCCGTGAAAATGAATGACAGGGCCCACACGAACACCGTAAGTACTTTCAAAGATGTTCCAGAATGGCCATTAATTACATTATGCAATTGCTTGGATGTCTCCCACTCTAAAACAGCACTGTTTCCCAAGTTCCCCAGGTTCCCAGCACAGCACGGCCTTCACTGTTTTGGATCTGTGTGTGTGTGTGTGTGTGTGTGTGCGTGTATGGACCTCATCATCGACATCAAAACACAGGTGACAGCGGCATGTAGGGGAACCATGTGTTACCGTGACAACTGGGCTGGGATAAAGTGTATGAGGAGTTGGGTGTGTGTGTGAGTGCATGATGTCGGAAATGGAGAACCAGTAATGACAGGGGCTATTCCCGGGTGAAATGTGTGTGTGCGCGTGTGCGTGTGTGTCTGTGTTTGGGGGGGGCACTGGTGTAAAAGTGGTTGGTGGAAGCCCTCCACCCCATGCCTTGGAGTAGTCCCACGTTCCAGTAAACCACCCCAGCCCCCCCCCCCCACACACACACATCCAGCTGATAGGTCGTGGTGCTTAGACAGACTACAGGCCCTTGAGCTGACACTCAACCCTGAAATCTCTCCGACAGATGGCTTGTTTATCTTTAAACGCCCCCCCCACCCCCACACCTCCCCCTGCCCTTCCAACACCCATCACCCCCCACACACACACACACACACACACACACACACACACACACACACACACACACACACACACACACACACACACACAGCCCCCTGTCTAGCCATGGTAAAAATAGCCTCATCCATTCAAACGTCCGGAATTTGTTCTAAGCGCCTCGGGCGGATATCTGGCCTGGAGCGTTTCCGGCATGAGGAGCGGCGTGTAACAGGAGCGCTAAGGTGTTCTTGGGAAGGTGACTGCGTCCCGTGGCCGCCTTTCCACCCGCCTGCCGGCCCACACAGATGAGGTAACCGGCAGGAGGACTGTTTGGCTGAGCCTTCACTGTATCTAAATAGACATTGAGGGAGAGGCGTAATGTATATGTATATATATTGGAGCCTGAGGGTGGGGGTGGGGGTGGTGGTTGGGCGAAGGGCCAAGTTGCACCTCGTTACTGCGATTCAAAACAAGACCCGGTGGAAGGACCTGGCAGCTCAGGTTTTTTTTTAAAAAATTTATTTAGTTTCTTCCCCGAAAAGTTCAGATCGAGGAACACGGTCACCTTCAACAACTCTACGATTGACTCTGACCCATTTCTGAGGAAGGGGAGTGTTTATAAGGAAGTACTGACGCAGTTTATAAGTTGTGTTTGCAGCAAAGGTTAATTACAATTTTGTTTGCCCCGTTGAAGCCCACCTCCTTCTGCAACAGGTGGTTTAGTCATGGATAGAATGAGCAAGAGAGAAAATGAGAGAGAGAGAGAGAGAGAGTGAAGAGAGGGAAAGTGGATAGAGGAGAAATAAAACAGCAGGGTATGTGCAGCGAGTCAGCGATAGAACAGAAGAGAAAATCAGGAGGAGAGAGAGATAGAGAGAAGAGAGAGAGAGAGAAGGGCTGCCAAATGGGCTCTCGTCCCTTCTTCATAAAGCGCATCTGCTTCGCTACATCATGGCCTGTCCGTCACAGCTCCAGGCCCTGCCCTCTGCCTCCGGCCCCTCCCCCACCAGTCCAGGTCAGAGGAGACTGTTGTGTGTGTGTGTGTGTGTGTGTGTGTGTGTGTGTGTGTGTGTGTGTGTGTGTGTGTGTGTGTGTGTGTGTGTGTGTGTGTGTGTGTGTGTGTGTGTGTGTGTGTGTGTGTGTGTGTGTGTGTGTGTGTGTGTGTGTGTGTGTGTGTGTGTGTGTGTGTGTGTGTGTGTGTGTGTGTGTGTGTGTGTGTGTGTGTGTGTGTGTGTGTGTGTGTGTGTGTGTGTGTGTGTGTGTGTGTGTGTGTGTGTGTGTGTGTGTGTGTGTGTGTGTGTGTGTGTGTGTGTGTGTGTGTGTGTGTGTGTGTGTGTGTGTGTGTGTGTGTGTGTGTGTGTGTGTGTGTGTGTGTGTGTGTGTGTGTGTGTGTGTGTGTGTGTGTGTGTGTGTGTGTGTGTGTGTGTGTGTGTGTGTGTGTGTGTGTGTGTGTGTGTGTGTGTGTGTGTGTGTGTGTGTGTGTGTGTGTGTGTGTGTGTGTGTGTGTGTGTGTGTGTGTGTGTGTGTGTGCACACTGGGAGATTTCAGCGTTGCCGTGGTACCTGTTGCTTTAATCGCTCACGATGATGGACGAGTCCCCAGGGCTGTCTGGGCCACACGAAACGCCCTCTAAAGACACACACACACACACACACACACAGAGACAGAGAGATACAGACACAGATACAGACACACACAAACACTTTCCACACACTCATAAATCACAGTCACATACAAATATACATAGACA
>NC_063193.1:12536413-12656413 GCF_017589495.1 Alosa alosa | reverse complement strand
ACAAGGATAAGCAAGAACAGTCTTACCCACCCCTCAGACACTGTACACACAGACAGACATTATGTGTATTTGTGCACTCACTCTCACTCATATTTGTACGTACGTGTGTGTGTTACTGAACTTATTTGCAGGCTCACTCACACATACACACACATATTATATCTGCAGGCACACACAGATTAAGACACACACACACACACACACACACACACACACACACACACACATGCACACATACCCACCTGAGCCATTGTTGTCTTCCAGGAAGGTTTCTTTCTGATCTCTCCTTTTGTCAGTAAGGTTGAGAGTCTGCAATATGCACCTCCACTGCTGGAAGATCTCCTCTGCTGGAAAGGTTCAAGGTGTTTAGGGTTGAGTGTCCCACACACACTGACGCGATTGCTCCTGTGCTTGCTTGTAAGGCCTGCAACATGCCGTGTGGCCATTCCTCTCACTGGACAGACGGTCAGTGAGACATCCTAATTGCCCCCAGGGACAAATGTGTAACAGATGCACACTCTTTACTTTGTCTGTCTGTCGCACTGCACTGTACTCACAGTAGACAGGACCAGCCGCACCTTCAAAAAGCAGCTCTTTAAGCCGCCAGGCCCATCTACGCTTTCACTAAGATCTGATGGGAGCAAATGTTTTAGCGTAAAGGCAGCTTAGCCATGGGATTGTGGTGGTTTTGTAGAGATTGGCCTAATCCCACATCCATTCTTCTTCCCACCCCCTCTAGGCTTCATAAATGTTGAAGTAGGATATTAGCAACCCCCCAGCCCCCCCACACCCTCCCTCTGGATTTCCGCTCATGGTCCAGTCTGTAAACACAGCTCATGAAATTTTTATTTAAGGATGGCTGAAGCAAGAGTTTCCCTCTTTTCTCTGCCCCTGCTAGTCGTCGTCCCCCCCGACTTTCCCTTTCTTAAATCGTAGGGACCGTCAGCCAGGGGCAACAGCCCCCCTCTTGCCTTACTTCATTTTTCACTTCTTACTTCCTTCTGGCCTCTGTCTACATTCAAGAGCAGCGTGCTTGCCATGTTTATTGCGCCTCTTTGACGGAAGTGAAACTAGCACAGAGAGAGAGGGGGAGAGAGAGGAAGAGAGAGAGATGTATGAGTTATCAGAGGTGTCTCAGTTCACCAACACCCATTGGAAAGATCGGCCATAGCCGTGGCTGCTTGTCAACAGCACTAGGTCAGCGGACACCTCTCTGGTTTGTATTCACGCCTCTACAACGATATGGACTCTCCTCACACCTCAAGGATACACACACACACACACACACACACACACACACACACACACACACACACCTTCTCCTGGCCGTGTTCTTGTTAAGTGGAGGCCTCTTGTGCCTGTCTCGGGCCCTGCTCTGACAGTGTGAGCAGAGACTACGAGGCCCCTCCTGCTTGTGGCCCTCCCCTTTAGCCCTGGAGGCCCCCTCTCTCTCCACTCAACACTCTCCTCTCCTCTCCTCTCTTCTCTTCTCTTGTCTTCTCTTTTCTCCTCTCCTCTTCTCTCCTCTCCTCTCCTCTTGTTTCCTCTCTTCTCCTCTCCTCTCCTCTCTTCTCTTTTCCTCTCCTCTCTTTTCCTCTCCTCTCCTCTCCTTTCTTCTCCTCTCCTCTCCTCTCTTTTCCTCTCCTCTCCTCTCCCCGCTCTCTCGCTCCCTTGGCGGGGACTGGAGAAAGAAAACAGGAGCCTCTCCTTTTTTAGCACTCCTTTGGCTTCCCCCTCTCCTCACCCCCTTCCGCAGCCAGTATTGGACCGCCTCCCTACACACACACACACACACCTCTACCCACCCCTCATGGAGCCCTCCTCCCAGCCCACCCCCTCCGGTGGGATGTGTCTAGACTTGCCCGTCTCACCCTGGCAGAGGGCATGACGACAGGGGACCGTTTTACAGCAGTGGCGGCTGTGACAGTGGCGGTGTGCGAGCGCCGGAGACAGAAGCTTCAGGAAGGAAACGCTCGCTCTCAGGAGCAGGGGCATGAGCCAGCACTCAGCACGCAGCCCTCTGTAGCAACCCCCTAACAACACACTGGCTGATTTTAGAAAGGGCGTGTGTGGGTGCTTCTGTGAGTGCATATATTATATAAAATATTTTCTGGTTCTGCTCCCACCTACTTGAATGCCCTCAGGCATGTGCTACCTCCCGACCGTTCGCTCTTTGACCGTCGCTCCTCAGACGAACGACATCTAACTCTGCCACCGGTACGGTCAGGCCAATCCAAACTTTTCTCATCTGTTGTTCCTCGTTGGTGTTGTTCCTTATTGGTGGAACGCGCTATCAGTTCCTACTAGAGCAGGGACATCCCTCTCCATCTTCAAAAAACTCCTGAAGACCCAGCTCTTCAGAGAGTATCTCCTCTCATAGCACTACTTACAACTGGCCATGCTAATTCTAGCACCTGACTAGAACTGACATTGTACTGACTATTGTACCTTTAAATTGTTTTTAAATTGTTCTAGTATTGTTGAGAGAATTGTTTTAAAAAGCTTTAAACTGTCTACCATGTTGTAAGTGGCTTTGGTTAAAAATGTGTCAGCCAAATGTAATGTAATATATTTATGTGTGTGGCAGGAGGCATGTGTTTTTGTTTGGATGTGTACATTTCATTGTGTATACTGTATGTATATGCCAATTTATGTGGTGTGTGTGTGCATGTGTACACATCTACAAACACATCTACACACGCACACACACACACACAAAACCATCTGTATATATACTATATATATATACAGATGGTTTTGTGTGTGTGTGTGTGTGTGTGTGTATGTGTGTGTGTAGATGTGTTTGTAGATGTGTTTGTGTGTGTATTTGTGGGGTAGGTGGCTCTTGTCTTTAGGCAATACACCCTCACTTGATGTCATCAGCCTAAACTCTGGCGTTCAGATAGCCAGAGGTGTGAACAGGGCTGACGCTTTTAGTCGTCAGTGGACATTCATCCGTTTTAGAGCTCCCTCCCTCCCGAAGCATGTGGACAGACACCAACCTTCACCACAGGTGAAACATCGCCTGACCCCAATTAGGTCTATCGATGAGTCTGTCCTTCTGAATCCTCCTGGACTCACCCGGACTCAGTCCTTGTCAGAAGTCAGGCTGCAACAGAGGAGAAACATGTTTATATGTATGTCTGTCTACATGTGTATGTTTGAATAAGAGCCTGTGTGTGTGTGTGTGTGTGTGTGTGTGTGTGTGAGTGTGTGTATGGCAATGAGAGTTGCAAAACTGACTCATAAAATGTGTAGGCAATGACATCTCCTCTTGGTGTGTTATTAAAACATGAAGTGTGTTGGCCGAATGCCGTTTATGTCGACTGTGCACCAGATGAAATGAGATGAACCAGAGCACTGTAGCACACCTGTGGGAAGCCTTCAAGACGTGGCTGTATACTTTAATCAAGCAATCACCCGGCACAATTGTGGAGTACAGTTCCCTGGGGTGACTGCTTGTCTAAGTACTGTAATTGAGATCGTCTATCAAAATGCCTTTTTTATTGAGTTAATTAGGTAAAAAAACATCACTAATACCCCCAGACCACCCAGAATTCAAATCTATGGCTCTGTAGAAAAGCCCCCTTGTTTTGCATTGTTTTCTGGATATATTTACTCAAATGGGTCTTTTTTATTTGACACATGCTTTCTTTATGGAAGTGTAACCGATGATTCATTGACGCTGTGTTCTCGTTGTTGTGTTGCCGTCAGATGGAGGCAAGTGCTCCGATTACACAAGCTGTGGGTTCGCATGGTGATAACCAACTCCACAGCGAGCCATTTGGAAACCAGATGCCTCCACTACCGTGTCTGTCCAAGACGTGACTGGTTCCAGTTGATTTTTCACCTCTTCCACCGTCTTTTGTTCATCTGCTCTCCCGTCGTAGACTTTTTTGTACTTGGATACCCACTGCAGAGTGAGAGAGAGAGAGAGATGGAGAGAGAGATAGAGAGAGTTTGCCCACCTGTTTTGTTTTTTTTCGCTGCAAGTCAATTCGTTCCCCCACAGATCTTTACGGCTCCAGTGAGGGTTCTTGCTGTGTGGCATCCTTGTTTAGCTGGAAACACATCCATCATCCCCCAAAACATTCTGGGCATTTCTTACGAATTTCTTGAGATAGCCCACGCGGCCCCACTAATCGCTCTTTAAGCAGTGCCAGAGCACTCCCCATAGTGACCAATAACACACACTCAGGATGACTTCACTCCCTATGCACCCAATAGCCCCCACAGCAGCAACTAGTTACACATGTTGCTCGGGACACTCATATGATTGCATGATGGAGCTGTTTGTGTGAATGTGCTTGTGCGTGTGTGTGCATATGCTTGGGCGCATGTGTGTGCATATGCTTGTGTGTGTGTGCATGTGTGTGTGTGTGTGTGTGTGTGTGTGTGTGTGTGTGTGTGTGTGGTGTGTGCGTGCACGCGCGCATGTCTGTGTGTATGTGTGTAAGGGGTCCATACAGTACGTCATTCCTGACTTGGTACCTTACTTAAATAAGAAAAAAAAAGGGAGCAGACCCAAACCAATGATGACTCTTCTACTCACTCCCACTCTTTTCCTCTGTATTCTCTCTTTCTCTCCCTCTCTCTCTCTCTCTCTCTCTCTCTGTCTCTGGTTTAGTCTGTGTAGTTGCCTCTCGCTCTCTCTCTCTGTCTGTGTCTGTTTCTCCGTGTGCTTTACTTGTTCTCAGTCCCTCAGCTCAGATCATTCAAGGACATGTGGTAGCCTGATGTTAATTGAGCCGCTCTTGCATAATATGTCGACACGTTTACTTAGTGAGACGAATGGAGGATGGGAAAGCAAAGAGACTCGGAGGCATCTTTGCTGTTTATACTGACCAAAGGAGGGTTGTGTTCTATTTGGCAGTTTTATCTGTGTCTTTGTGTGTGTGTGTGTGTGTGTGTGTGTGTGTGTGTGTGTGTGTGTGTGTGTGTGTGTGTGTGTGTGTGTGTGTGTGTGTGTATGTGTATGTGTCTGTGTGTGTTTGTGTGTGTTTATTTAGTAATGCTGATTGGGGGCTGGGGAGTTGGTGAGTGTGTGTGTGTGTTTTGTGAGTATTTGTGTGTGTGTGTGTGTGTGTATGTGTATGTTGTAATGGACTGCTAAAATGCCAGAGAATACTGCCAACACCTTCCTGAAGCTATTAAGGTAATTTGTCATTTGAACACTGTCAGTATTCAGCAGTAATGAGTGTTTGCATCCTCTCGGCCGTCTGCAACTGCACGTCCGCTCCTTCCTCCTCCTCTTTCTCCCCTCCGCACCTGTTCTTCATCTTGCTCAGGCCCTCCGCCTGGTCGCAGCCCTCATTATGTGTGTGGCCAACGGTCAGTATGGCATCTGTACCGTTGTGTTCTTCGCTGGGCGAAGCTACACCAAACGAGTTCAGCGTGCCACAGAAGTGGTTGGGGGAGGTCGCTGGAGGAGTCCAGGGGAGCTGCCTGCGGTCTGTGGGGTTTTGGGTTGGCCGGTTGGTGGGATGGTTGCTGTGGGTTTTTCGGGGCTGGCTCAGGGGATATGTGGTCGCTGTGAGCGGTTGGCTCCTCCACCACAGGCATGCACTGGAGCAGAGACTCACTACTCCCTCTCAGCCTGTGTGTGTGTGTGTGTGTGTGTGTGTGTGTATGTTTGTATGTTTGTAAAAGAGTGGTTATGGGTGCATGTGTGTAGTAATGTTTGTGTGCAATGTGCATGTGTGTACGTAAGAATGGTAATGTGTGCGCGTGTGTGTGTGTTTATGTGTGTTTATGTGTGTTTATGTGTGTGTGTTAAATCTCTTAGTTTCTTGATTACAACTTTGTAACAGGTGTGCTTTGTTTATACTGCATCAGTTTCTGATTTATGCCTGCTAGACACACAATTCATGCAAAATTGTTGGCTCTTCCCACGTTCCAAAAATCTAAGTGAACGATGTACTAGAATTCAAATGAACACGTTCCAGTTGACTCCAGAGGTGGAATCCTCCTCGAGCAATTTTCCCCTTCAATTCACCCAATAGCTTTGAGAGAAGGGAACGCGACTCTTGAGGCGAAGCCTGTGGAGGATATCGCGTTCTCACCTCCTCAGTAACAGATAAGCTCATAATTGGGCACCAGGGTGATTGAGGCTGCATGGTGGTCAGCACCCTTCTCTTAGCCTGCATCGTCGCGCCGCGGGAAGCATCCGACCCCGCGAGGGGGATGAAAGGGAAAGGAGTGGGAAACTCGAGCCGGACGCACAGATGGAGTGTGTGTGTGTTAGTGCCGGGATGTGTCACCCCCACAGCTGAGAGCGAAAATATAGATCCATGTGTACGTCGCTGACAGGCACCCAGACAGTAAAACCAGACGCCCTCCCCCACCCCCTGACACACACACATACACACACATACACTCACACACACACACACACACACACACACACACACACACACACACACACACACACACTGTGCCCTGTGCGTCTGTCTGCTGGGTCCCAGACACACACGTCTGCGATTCCTGGTGATTCACTGTCGGCCACGCGCCGTGAGTGTCCTCGTCCACTGGGGACTTGGATGATGGAGGGGAGGGAGTTGCTGGGACAGAGAGATGGGGTGGGGGGGTTGCGGTGGAGTGGACGCAAGATGAAAGGCCACACGGTAGAGCCTGGGACACCCTAATGGGGCTAATGGTCCCCCGGTGATGTGATTTGACGAGGCCAACCCTGCATGGGTGAGCTTGGATTGTGGCGGAAAAGAGACGAGTGAATCCTACCTAATGCCTGTGCCCGGGGGAACCGTCAGGCGCGCCGGCTAGACACAGTGCTGACATGTCCGCCATCCCCCCACCTCCCCCTGACACGCACACACACACACACACACACACACACACACACACACACACACAGAGACACACACGCACAGCCTCCCCCACCGCTCATCTCTGACTCGGAACAGAACAGTGCGTTTTTCGAGACTCGAGCACGAGCAAGCTGGAAATGTATCTAATCATGTTGGAGGGGAAGGGGGAGGGGGGGTGAGCTGGGGCTTTGAAAGCAGCTGTTGCGCACAGCCCCCAGGAGGAGAGGGCACATTATAGCGATGTCTGCTTTCTAAGGATGTCCTTCTGCACAGGGAGAAAGGAACAGACACGCACGGAGGCCAGCCAAAGAAGAGGTGGGGAACAAAAGAAAACAAAACGTCATGAACTCGGTTTCTCGTGTGTGTGCTCTGCTCTCTCTCTCGTAGAACTGGAGACAGTTTGTTCCCAGCTCTGACGATGTTTTTATTCTAACTTTTGATGTCTCTTTTTCCCCCTGTGTCCAGTTCATTGTTTGTTCTTCCCCTTACCCTTGTATAATAAAGGCAGACTTCAAGGGAGGCATCTTACGAGAAGTGGCGTGGCAGCCTTGTTGTGTTGTCGGCGATTACATTAGGTTGTGGCGCGTGGGTTTCTTTATATTTATTACTACCTCATACCAATACAGTTCTTTGTGTTGTAGCAGAGGCCATACACGTCAAAGGTTTGTTCGCGACTGTATGGCTAAACGTTCCATAAACGTTCTTGTAACGCTAGACGAGGCGGTAATAGGCTACTTAGCGGAGGTGTTTAGATGATATGATTGTCTGACTGTCAGGCTCTCTGGTAGCAAGGTCTCGGGGTTTTCGGGTGTTATTGTTCATTGTTGGCCTCCAGTTACTAGGTGCTAAAGGTCCCATAGTGTGTTAACCTGGAATATGCACACACACACACACACACACACACACACACACACACACACACACACACACACACACACACACACACACACACTCTCTCACACACACACATATATACACACACACAGACACACACACACACACATATACACATAAACAGAGATATGCACACACTCGCTCAATCTTGCACACACACACACACACACACACTCTCTCACACACACACATATATACAGACACACACACACACACACACACACACACACATATATACACACACACACACTCTCTCTCACACACATACACATACCTGCACAGACATATGCATCTTTTCCCCACACCTTATATGGTCATGCTCTAGTCTCTACATCTACGAGGATCACTCATAGGGGGGATTTTAATTGTTTAACCTAAGCAGGTAGGGTTAAAAAAACAACAAGAAAAAACGAGTGCAAAATGTTTAATCTAGTTTCACAATAAAAGGCGTCTGAACATGCCCGAAAGGAGACGAAAATGAGCCTGGAAGAGCTCTCAACAAGTCGACGGAGACGGCTGCCAAGTCCGTGGCCGACCCTGAGGGTCACCCCGCGACTACAGTTGCTTACTCAGAGAGCTTGTTTTAATCCTCTTCGATTTGAGTTTGATCTCCCCTCATCCCCCCACCCCCACCCTTCCTCTTGGTTTGCATTGGTTTTTCCACCGCGGGCCAGAGTGTACTAATTTCAACCCCCCCTCCCCCACCCCCAGCGGCGGTTTCTGCTTCTCGCTGTCACAGAGATAATTGTCATCTTAACAAAAGAGGTCTGGCTTTTTTTCAGAGCTAAGTACTCTAATACTCTAGACATGCGCACGCACATACACACACGCACACACACACACATGCACGCCCACACATTCACAAGAACATACACACACACACACATACACTCATTGGAGTGGAGACGGGCTGCTTTTCAGCATGGTGGGTCTTGCTGTCAAAAGTGTAACTCTACCCAAAACAGTCAAAGCCCTTTCTCTTCTCCCAGGCAGTTCCAGTGAGCTCCAACTTCCTCAGAAGAAACAGGCGAATCACTCCAGAGGACTCCACCCGATAGGGCAATTAGACATGTTTTTCACAGTGAGACCAGGGGCCAGCCTGATCCCAACACACTATCCCTGACCTGATCATCCTGTACAGTGTGTGTGTGTGTGTGTTGGTGACCTCGTGGAACAAGTTTCACATTAGTCACTGGCATGTTGTTTTCCCCCCTGACAAAGGTCGTTTAAAATCTAATTTACCTCACCATTTTCTGTAAAGGTTTAAGGTTTCAGGGCGGAAGTGAAACAGTTTTGTGGACATTTAGGTATTTCGTGGTCTCCATGGGCTTTAATTCCTCTGGAGACTGAAAAGCAAAGTTCATGAAATGACGTCAGACATCAAATGGTTAAAGACGAACATGAATGTCAATGTATATTCATTAAGAGAAGTTTTCTTTCATCACAGTACAAAAATGACATTTTGGTGAAAGCCTAGAATGTTGATGCTAATTATCCATGGGACACTTAATGTTAATGCTCTAACTAACAAACGAAAGAGGATGATGAAACAGGAAGTTGTGTCTGATTGCACCTAAAGCAAACAGTATGCATATTCATTTTAATTTCGGAATAGACATCATGAATGCCTCAATGCATAATTCATATAACAAAGAACATTCCATTTTATTTGTTTGCTTTTCTTATAAGTAGTGGATGTTATATGAACAGATGTACAGTATTGTAATGAATTGAAAAATTGTGTTAGCCTGGCTAACGCCAAACCTCATCTCATTGAGATGGGGTCTGGGAACTACATGTACATTTTCTCGTATTTGAAACGTGGTTTACGAATGCCCAGAGCCGTTTATTGGGCGCTACGAATGTCTATCAAATGCATCTGTGCATAGCTCATAACCGCTTCGGTGTGTCGTCATCGTTTTGCTGTCCCCCCTCTGTTCTGTGATTGGTTTCTTCATTGAGGTAAAAACGTCCAAGTCCATGGAATTCAGGCTGCCTAGCAGGGTGAATAAAATTGCGTAAGGCAGCATGGGAAAACCCAGGCTAAAACTGTGTGGCATACATTCAGAAAACAGTGTAAATACTTGGGAATCCCCAGCTTACATTGCATGACTGCAGACTTTTCATTAGGGAGATACTAACTAGTGTTGTGGTTCTGGTCTTTCATGACAAAGCGCTCAGTCCAGAGCATGCGGTTCGGCCTGTGGTCGGAAATGGCTGCAGTTTGAGGTGGGCAAGAGAGTTAAGGTTCTCATCGCCTTGGCGAGTTGCATGCAAAGTGTGTGAACTGGTAATAGTTTGTTGAGACGGCGCTCGACAGCTGTGATCAAGCTGTCTGCTTGACTTTGAAAGTTCTAAAGGATGATGTTCGAGCTCATCCCCCCGATCCCATTTGTCTTTTCATCTTTTTTGTTTTCTTCCAGCTCATTCGCTCATAATGAAAAATTTGGCCTTGTTAGTATATAAAAAACAACTGACACACACGTACACACTAACACACACACTAAACTCTAAGGTTACACAAGTTGTGGGAAAAAAAAGAAAGAAATCTATTTGAAACCTGAAACACTAGTAATAAATATCATAATTAATGTTCACACCCAAGGGAACCACAAAATCACACTTTTCACACACACTCAACCACCACCCACAAAGTGCATCCCCTTGTCGAAACGCATTTAGTCTGCATGTGTGTGTGTGTGTGAGAGAGAGTGTGAGAACGTGCCATGGTCCTGTCTCCCTATAATAATATGTGTATTTATGTGTAGTGGTAATAAAAGCCGTATGCTAGAGAGCAGCAGGCAGCCAGATGATAATGAGCCCCGGGGCTGTGTGAATGCGTTGCAACAGCACTGGCGTTGGATTCCAACCGCATGCTGAGAGCAGGGCCGTCTCAGGGAAGCCCTAGCTTGGCGCGGCGCGCTCCTCCTGCATGAATGGATGGGGTGGGGGTGGCATGGGGTAGTGGGTTTAGGGGTTGCGTGTGAGTGCATCTGACTTCCTGTAGATCAAGATTCAATTCCATCTCCATGAGTGTTCAGTGTGGTGAGCTCAGAGGGAATGCGTACGGGCCTAGAGGCACAGTTCTTTCTCTCATTCCTCCTGTCTCTGTCTCTTTCGCTCCATCTTTTCCCTCATCCTTGCTCCCTCTTCCTCTGTCATGTACTCATTCTCTCTTCGTCTGCATCTGTTTTTCCTCTCCTTGTCCCTCTCCTTCGTTCGGACTCATCCTGGCCAGGGGACTTCTGGCGTGCGTCAGAGGAGATCTTGGTTCTGCCCACCCCCCCTTGGTTAATCCACAGCTCTCACACAGGTGCTGGTGATCTCAGACACATCCAGGATGAGTAAGTCATTTAACCCCCCCCATGTACACACACACACACACACACACACACACACACACACATACACTCACAGTCCCCCAGCCCCCCATCAGAGGCCGTCATGTGAATCAGAGTTATCACTTACTGTATGTTTACGCCTGTGGGCTGAGCTCCCTGTTCTCCTGTGACTGAGGGCCAGATTGCAGCTTTACAGGGGCGCTGTGAGAGCAGCCGCTCATCCCATCAGTCTCACACAGTCGCTCTCGCGCAGTAACTCACACATGTAGGACATGTCCGGTCAAGACACCATTGCAGAATCGTTAATGTACTTACAGAATAGTGTCAAGTATATATTTCTCATGCCAAATGCATTATGCTACATGTTTATAACAATTCGTTTTTTAGACTAAGCCTAAGTGGCTGGTGTAAGTTTTATTTAAAGTTTTATTACCTCAACCTGTTCTTGCACTGACATAGTTTTTTATATTTCCTTGTCTACATTATACTTTACTCTCTGATTTGTCCATATTATTTATGCTGGTCTCTAGACCTTATTATTGCACTGTTGAACTAATGTTGGACTACTTTTTGCACCTTCACCATGACACTCACTCTATTGAGCACCTTACCATGCACACATACCTAAAGGACTACTGTTGGACTACTTTTTGCACCTTCACCATGACACTCACTCTCTTGAGCACCTCACCATGCACACAGAACTACAGGCCCTGTCACTACAAGCATCTCATGCTTGATCACCCTCAAGCACACTGGATTTTTTACATTTATTTATATAGTATATTTAGTATTTAGTTTCGTTAGTTTTTCTTATCTCCTACTGTCTCAATTGTACAGTGGAGTTTGGTTATATGTTTATACTTATACTTATATTTACCATTTCTGCTGTAAGTGCATGTTGTGTGTGATGTCTGTATGCTACTGAGACCCCCTGAATTTCCCCTCGGGGATCAATAAAGTATCTATCTATCTATTTTTTGCTATTACTTATATTGTATTGTTTTGTTGTGAGTAAGAAATAAAGCACAGAGACGATCTCACTTTGAGCTGGCTAGAGTTGTGATGTCCACTTGTGAAATGCGTCAGATGAGATATCACGCCGTGCGCCAGTGGGTTTGGGTCACGTCTCTCCGTCCATCCTGCCCGCCTCGCCTGTTTAGCTGCGGCCAGGCGGTCCACCGTCTGGCCCGACTTAAGCCCCTGTGCACACACACACACACACACACACACACACACACCGACAGGATCTCGTAATCACGGCCGTCACGTCTCGGCTTCTTTTTGTCGCCCTGCGCCACGCCGTTCTGCAGCGCCTGCAATCATCAGTCATCTGTAAAGATGACCCACCCATCCCACGCCTGTGATAATGACTCAGGGCCTCTCGTGAGTTGCCCTTTCGTCGGCTCCCCCTGCCCGCCCTGGCCGCTGGGACTCCGATCGCGGCCCTTCCCACGGCTTTGTCCTTCTTGGGCTCCGTGGGACGAACGGCATTTTACGTCACAGGTGCCTATTTCCTATCTCATGTCCCCTTCATTCGCCAAGATTGTGGAAAGGGTTTGGTCCGCATGGCTCTCTCCATTTCTGCCTTGGCAGGTTGAGGGTGTGTGTGTGTGTGTGTGTGTGTGTGTGTGTGTGTGTGTGTGTGTGTGTGTGTGTGTGTGTGTGTGTGTGTGTGTGTGTGTGTGTGTGTGTGTGCGTGCGTGCGTGCGTGCGTGAGAGAGAGAGGGTGTGTGTGTGTGTGTGTGTGTGTGTGTGTGTGTGTGTGTGTGTGTGTGTGTGTGTGTGTGTGTGTGTGTGTGTGTGTGTGTGTGTGTGCGCGTGCGTGCGTGCGTGCGTGCGTGCGTACATGGTGTTGCTGTCGTAATGAATCCTCACCTCTCTTCCGGTTACATTTGTCCCGACAGCCAAAGTCATCATTGAGGTGAGACAGACACGCCAACGCTGCAAATGTTACAAGGCCATTAATAGCATTTTTCCCCCCTTTTCTTCTCTCGCTCTCTCCTCCCCACCCCACCCCCTGTCCCCACCGTCTGACCACCAATGTCACAAAGGAAATGGCAATCATTTTATAATAGGTGGTGATGGCGACGTGTTGATAAGGGAGGGTGCAGCAGGGGTGTTTGGGGTGGAGGGGGGGGTGCAGGTTGATTCACCGACGCCGGTGGCGGCGGCGGAATGTCCGGTCTGGGCTACTGCTCTCGCACAGGCTGAACTTTTCAGGCTGGCAGCAGGGATGAGATGGCAAAGCACTTCCCATTACTCATTTGACACCCCCTGTCTCGCCACTGCCTCCCGTCTGGCGCGCTCTCTGTGTCATTGTCGGCCAGTGACGCTGGTGGCCCCCGGTGGCCCATTTTCAGCCGGCTGCTAGCGTAGCGGAGGGGGCAGGGGAGATGCCGGACAGAGGCAGGTAGAAGCACGGCCCCTGTTCACGTCCTTGTGCACGACACAAAATACGTCAGCAGAGCTTCCTGTGAAGGGCAACACTTGCGGGAATCATGGACACTCAAATGCATTGACACACACAGGACAAGTCGACATTCAAAAGAAACACATGTTGTAGTCACGATAACAGATGCCACTGACAAACTTCTCCACTGACAATGATTGATTTCATCCAGCCTGCAAAACAAGTTGTTGATTTTGCTCTTCAAGAAAGAAATGCAAGGTGTTTGGCATGATATTGTCACACCTTGATTTGCTCCCACCCCTCCCCACTGCATCAAGGTGTGACAATATCATGCCAAACACCTTGCATTTCTTTCTTGGCTAATCAAGTTGTCATGACAATATTGTAAACAGGTTACATTTTCTTGGCCAATGTCAAGTTGTCATAATGATGACACCCAAACAACATTCCAAAAACTGAATGACACATTAACACAACAGTCATAAACATCAATAATGTGTCATTAATGTGCATGACATGTGTCATGTCATTGTTATGACGATTACATGTCACCCTTATGTACACCCCTTCAAATAAAGTGTTACCGTACTATTATAGTAGTCTACCATACCAAGAGGACACAGTAGAGTTTGGTGTGTGTGTGACTGTCTGAGTGTTGTCTATGTAGTGGATAGCCATGTGTGCGCGTGTGTGTGTGTGTGTGTGTGTGTGTGACCTACTGTCTGAGTGTATGTAGTGGATAGCCGTATGTGTGTGTGTCAGCTTATACTATCTGTGTGTGGCAGTGGGGGAGCTGAGGATGCCTCCTGGTTGTGCTTTTTAACAGTGTTTTTGTGGGATGCAGTGAACCTTGAGTTTTCTGGAAGCGTCCTTTTTGAGCGAGGCCTGGCTTCTTCACAGAAGCTCCGTAAACACTATCTCTGAGGAGGGCTTCTGCGGTCTCCTCCTCCTCCTCCTCCACCCCCTTCTCCGCTCGCGCTTAACGGTACTGACTTGCCGCTGCTCTCCCTTAAAGCTGGACACGTCCAGTACGTCACCGTCGGGGGAGAAGCACTTCCAGGAATGCCGAGGGTGGCATTCAACTCCGACAGACGATGCGAGCGAGCAGTAACTCACTCCGAGTCTACCTGCACTGTCATCGTTCAACTGGACGACAGGGACGGCCGCTGCCAAGTCCTGTCGAGTAATTCACCAGATGTCAAATATCCCACCGCGGGTCGGCCCTCCGCCCCGCCCACCCACCCACCCAAAGCCTCTGGGCCCGTGCCTTGGGATGCGCCTGCTGGCCAAACCGAGTCTCTTTCTGTAATTAAGATATTTTCCAAAAAGGCCTTTTGGCAGCGCGTCGTGCAATGAGGTCACCGTTCGAGGAACAACATTAAACCAGGGCCCAATGAAAATACAGGAGTCCATTATTGTAAACAGTCAATCATGTCCTCCAAGCCATTACTGAAGAATCCTAGCTCCTCCACCCCCATCCCAACCACCCCACACACACACACACACAAACACACTCACACACACACACACACACACACAGCCCTCCCCCAGCCAGACCAGCATCCGTGCTGGCCTCTTCTCTTGGAGACGGCTCTCTAATCTGTAATGAAAACCAATGGGTTGACCCTGTTTGAAACATTGTAGGCTGTAGTACTGCTGATTGCGGGCTGATGTCACCTCTGAAAGATTAGCCGTCTCCTTGATTACAAGCAATGGACGGTGAAGTTTTGTGTAGGCGATTTAAGAAAACAACATTTTATTTATTTATCTGTTTTCTTTAGTGCAACAACAAAGATAACTTGTTTTCTCTCCGCTAAAAGGCGTGGGCTGTCCACATTTCTGAGAAATCATGCCCTTGAGCCTGTGAAAAGAAAACAGAAAGACATGTGTGTGACGCTACAAACCACACATACGTCCGTAGGCTCAGTTCTCACTCCTGAGGGATCCACGATCCAGAGACGTGTGTCCAACCCTCCATAACATTAAGATGGGATATGTTCTCATGGGTCGAGGGGATGAGAGGAGAGGCCAGGCAAGGAGAAGGTAAGAGAGAAAAGGTGAAGAGAGAAGGAGAGGGTATGTGAGGAGAGCAGAAGACAGGAGAGGGGACGGGAGGAGGAGAGGAGATGTGAGGAAAAGAGAGGGGAAGAGTATGCACTCACGGAATGACTTTGGTGGCACAACCAAAAGTTTCTAAAAAAAAACACACTTTTGTTTTTGGTAAGTATACCTGAGAGTGTCTACAGTGCTTAACACATTATTATTTTGTAGTTGACCTCGGTATTAAAAGTAAGTTATGAATACTTTATTGTAAAGGGTGGGTATTTTGGTTTTCCAACATCCAACTTTACATTTAAAATGTGAATAAATACTCTACAAATTAAGATAAGTAATAGAATAATTAGGTACAACACATCTTTCAACCACTTGTTCACTTTACTATACTATTTCTTGGTTTAAATTAGTATTGTACCTGGTTGCACTACTTGACGATGCGGATGCGCCACCTGACTTTTGCTCCTTATTTCAAATTATACAGACATCTTCTTGGACACTGTGGAAGAAATTTAGCTTAAAGATTTATAAATACTAAGACTGAAATAAGGTTTTGTCTTTCTCATTAGAAGTTTATTAATCTCTGCAGAGAGGTCTCAAACTCTGATAGTTTAATGCGTGTTGATAGACAAATGGTCAGTGAAATGAATGTAGGCTACTGTTATTTGACTGGGTACAGTTTATAGACTACTATATATTTGCATTTGTAGCCTACCTGCACCCTTTTGCAATAAAAATAAAATTAAAATAAATGTGGTCAGTATAGGTTATTCAATAATTTACACAGTTGACCCAAAGTGCTTTACAGATGGTACAAAATAAAATAATAATAGGCCTAATAGTTGACTGAAAATAATAATAATAATAATCATCATCATCATCCAAACAGTTGTGGGATGACAAAATGACATGATCACAGCTTAGGCCTATTATCAGGATAGGGAGTATGAAACAGTTAAATAGTTGGATAGTGAAAATGGTTAGGTTATTTAATAGAGAATTATTGTTTATTTTAAATAGTTGTGGGCAGAGGAACAGTTATTTTTTAAAATAGTTGTGGGCAGAGGGAACAGTTGTGGGCAGAGAGGAAACAGTTGTCATAGTTGATGACAACTGACAGTTTGAAAGGCTGAACAGTTAAATAGTTGGATAGTTAAAATGGTTATTTTTTTTTAATATAGAATTATTGTAGTGATGACTTTTATTTTGAAACAGTTGTTTTAGGCGACAGTAGAATGAACAGGTATGATAAATGGGATCAGATTCCAAAAATAATTGATTGGAAATGCATGGATTCCAGTTTCTTCCAGTAGCAGCAACTGGAATCCATGCATTTCCACAGAATTATTTTTGGAATCTGATCCCTTATCATACCTGTTCATTCTTACTCGTCGCTCGACTTATCGTGACTAAGCATATTCACTTCACTGACACAGGCAACGTACTCTGAGCCAGAGCTGTTGAGTCGCCGCCGCTGGAGACATGCCCAGATATTAGCTGACCAGTTCTGGACTCACTTTTTTCAGCGCTACCTGCCAGTTCTACAGACCTGTTCTAAGTGGCACAAGGATACTTCTCAGCTGCAACTGGGGACCATCGTCATGGTAGTGGACTCACAGCTGCCAAGGGCCCTGTGGCCACTTGCCATGTCACAAGCCTCATCCATGGGGCAGATGGAAGAGTTTGGACTGCTGTTGTCCAGGTCAAGGACAAAACTTATACCCGACCTGTTGCCCGCCTCATTGCCCTTCCTGCCATACCGGATACGTACATGGACACAGATTCTGTCAGCCCTTCTGGGGGTGACAAATTTGAAGGGACAAATTTGGGGGCGGCTGTAACAAAGGGCCGACTCTAGATCAGTCGTATTGCTTGCCTCCAACCAGTCAATCAGAGAGCACGCTGCCCTCCGGGACTTCAGAACATTGGGTTTGTTAATACAGAGGAAGAAGAAAGTTCTGGAGAGAGCTGGCGTTAATTGACTGAGTGTGCTGTTTAAATGATTGTTAGTATTTCAAGGTGTATTTTCTACTTGTGTGTGTTCATTAACAAGTGAGTATCTGTATTATGTTCTGTGTATTTTATGTGTCAAGTAATTGAGGAAATATCGTATAAGCGTGAGGCACGCGATTCACACGTGCATTTACCATTGCATTTACCGCGAGTGCATGTTTACCGCGAGTGAAATCCTTATGGTTTAAGTGTGGACTTCAATCAAGTTAATTAGTCCATTGTGATGTCATCAGCCTAATGTTAAGTCTATGGGGAAATTTTGAGTAGTTTTTAATAAATAGTTTAAAAAGTATTAAAGTTACAAAGATGAAAAATACATTGCCCAGATGTCCTAAGTAAGACCTACGTAACATAGTTTGAATTAAGTTTCTACGTTAAACGGTTGAAGCTGCATTAATTGCGTTAATTACAAACAAAATTACATTTTCTAGTTTTTAGTAGTTATGCTAACTATGCTAACTAGCATGCTAACTATGTTAATCATGTGACTTAGCCAACTTAGCTAATCATTTTTAGTAGTTATGCTAACTAGCATGCTAACAATGTTAAAATGCTAACTATGCTAACCATGTGACTTAGCTAACCTAGCTAATCATTTTAGCAGTTATGCTAACTAGCATGCTAACAATGTTAACATGCTAACAAACCATGTGACTTAACTAACCTAGCTAATCATTTTTAGCAGTTATGCTAACTAGCATGATAACATGCTAACTATGCTAACCATGTTACTTAGCTAACTTAGCTAATCATTTTTAGCAGTTTTGCTAAAAATGCTAACAATGCTAGCAATGTTAACATACTATAACTATGCTAACCATGCTAACTAGCTACAGTGGGTAGGAGTCATAGTTGATGACAAGTAACAGTTACAATGGCTGAACAGTTAAAAAGTTCAGTAGTTTAAAGGGTTAAATTGTTTAACAGTGAAATATTGTAGTGAGGACTTTTATATTGAAACAGTTTTTGGCAGAGGAAGCAGTTGAACAGGGTGTGTTCTCTTAATAGAGCCAGTTTGTATGCTTAAAGCCTGAGACTGACAGTTGATAGCATAGGATTCTAATTGCTTAACGGCTCTATTGTGATGTCATCAGCCCATGTTAAGTCTATGGGGAAATTTTGATTAGTTTTTAATTAATAGTTTAAAAAGTATAAAAGTTACAAAGATGAAAAATACAAAGCCCACATGTCCTAAGTAAGACCTACGTAACATAGTTTGAATGAAGTTTCTACGTTAAACGGTTGAAGCTGCATTAACTGCGTTAGAAGAAGAAGAAGAAAAAGCCTAGGAAGAACAGTACAGTGCATTTCACTGTAATAAGAAGAAATCGGATAACAGTAGATTGCATTTTCATGCACTCTAATAACTTTTTCTTAGTTTTACATTGGTTGTACCACCTGACATGCAAACTCCAACTAAAAGTCCAACTATTAAGAGAAAGTAGCTATTTTTTATCAATATTTGAGAGAGATTTACAAACGTTTCATTCATCAGTAAAAGTCACTTGCGGTCCTCTTGATGAGGCAATTTCCTGTTTACTCTTTTCCCTATTCAATTCAAAATAAATGTTCTATGAATGCGGTTGCACCGCCCTGACATTTCAGATGCAAATTTCCAGATAAAAGTTTTTTTTTCAAACAATTTAGGAGCTATTAAACTAGTAAACTTTGTTTATTTGAAATGTCTTTAACATACAATTAAACCCTCATATTTATTTTTAATTTCCTTACCTTTTAAATTCTATTTAATCTATCTAATACTTTTCACATAGTGTTAATTTGCTCGGACGGTTGCACCACCTGACATTTTGAGGGTTTGAGATGACAAAACATAAAATATTTTTTAAGGTTTTATAGAATAAAAAGATGCTTGTTATGAAGCATTTAAAATTATTTTAAACCAAAGTAATCGGACTCGGACACAGAAATCTGCATGTCACATCAGTGACCCATATGTTGTTGCCTTAGACATCAGTTCTGATAAGAGTTTTGGGAGGTCACTAGGTCCCTCTTGTGTTTATCTCTTTAAGTCCCAGTATGCACGTGTGTAAGTAGGCACGTGTGTCTGCATGTGTGTGTGTGCGTGTGTGTGTGTGTGTGTGTGTGTGTTTTGTCTGTGTGGACACATGTTTGGTTGCTATGGCCCACTGACCCTAACAGGCTGCCACAACTGAGATGCGTAACTTCACCAAAGGCCTCTCTTTTTTCACACTCCCTCTCTCCCTCCACTCCCTTTCTATTCCTCTATCCCCCCCTCTCTCTCTCTTTCTTTCTCTCTTAGTGCCAGCCAAGAGGCCACACTGGCCACACACTTCGTCCGACCCCCCTTTTTCCAGATGCCTTGTAGAGTCAATGGCATATCGAGCTGTCTGCACGACGGGCACGCCTAGCAAGTGTTGCTGGTGGCAGTGGAAAAAGTGAATGGGACGCAGCGTGTGATATTATTGAACTCTGTGCCATCAGGGCTGCCAAGGTTAAAGAGGATCGGTGGCCTGATTATATAAATACATTGACCGCGGTGAGCATTGAACGTGCACCCGGGTTCCGCGGGATCTGGTGTGCATGAGTGTGTGTGTGTGTGTGTGTGTGATTAGGTTTCTGGTATCACTCGCATGACTGACCCTACCTTCCAGACCAGTAGTTTTTCTCCTGCAAGGGAAAAGCATTCACTGTAGAAATGGGCTTGCTCCACTTTGGCTTGTTTGTTTTTGGCATGGTGGTGTGAAAGAACATGAACTTCCCCCAGGTCTTGCCCACTTAATTAGACTACACAACATGTAGGTACACATCTAAACAAGAAATGCCTGCCTTCCTCTAGCCCTGTGTAACATATGTGTAAACATGTGTAAACTTGCACACACACACACACACACACACACACAGACAGACTCTTTATGCACACACAGGCAAAAAACAGTACATTCAAATACTTGCATTTAGGCATACACCAATGAACCAATGAATGCACTTACAAGCTCACACACACACACACACACACACACACACACACACAAACACACACACGCACATGCATGCACACGCATACAGCGGTGTTAGGGGTCTTATTTACATTTAGCAGTTCCCCAGCTTCTGACGTTTCCATATTTTTACAGGGTGTTAGGTCCCTAAATGAGCTCACTCAGGGCTAAGAGGCGCGTGGGTGCTAACTCCCTGCGTTGCTGCCACGCACCACACACTCCCCCGTTTGATGTCTTGTTTTATGAGCAATGTTAAGCCTGCTGCTTGGCATGCCGTGGCAACTTAATGATGACATTCTGTGGGCCGTGCTGCATAATAGGCCTTAGCCTGCCATCTTGCATGTGAGGTTGATAAGAAAACAAAAGAAGGATTGTGGGATTACATTTTTGCCACAAGATTTGTTTTGATTATCATTTATGGGTGAACAGGATTTGCGTATTTGCACAGTAAAAATGCAGGGATTGTAAAAAAAAAACTTTTTCTGACTTGTTTGAGATGGTGCAAAACCACATTTTTGTCAAATGTTTGTCAAAAGTCATTGAGACTGTAGCTCTGAAAATATGTGTGATGTTCTGCATCCCGCTGGTCGCTCTTTAATGTCTTTTTTTTGTGTGTGTGTGTGTGTGTGGGGGTTGTAAATAGTAAGAGAGGAGTGTTTTTAAAGAGGTGTCTCACACACACACCTTTGTTTTTTGTGGAGACGTGTAGGACTCTTACTGTTACTATTAGTTTTCCCACAGGCGTGTTCATCCTTAATTGCAGCCCCTTTTACTGATGCTTATCTTGTGTTGCCCTTCTGGTCTCTGGCTCATAAAGACATCTTCTAAACCCTCTCATTCTGTTATCCACTGAGGGAAGCCTTATTTTCTGTGGCACATTGCCGAATTTCAGACGCCTGTGAGGTTAAGCTCATAAGTCCATTGCTCCTGTTTGGCTGAGAGCCACTGCTGAACTCACTATGCAGCCTGTGAGTAAAGTTCCAGCACTGGAACATATGATAGGTGCAACAAAAAATTACTGTCCAATCAGTGATCTGATGGTCCCTTTCAAGAGAGTTCCATTATTAGCATCATAGTTGGCCCCACAAGACTTCCGTTTTAACATTCCATATGTTATCTTAATGCAGAGGAAGTAGATTGGGGCCCAAATAGAACGTTCAAGCATTGTTTTTGTTTTTATTGTTGAAAGGGTCCATAAGGTCTAGATTCAAAAAAGAGTAAAAGAAAGACCATACTGGTATTGAAAGGAAGTTTTGTAATGATGGTATTAAACCTGGTTAGATTTGTTTGACGGATCATCATGTACCAGCAAGCTCAGGAGATAGGCAATTAGTGTGTGCTGAAGACTTTACACACAGTTTAAGCTGGGAGAAGGTGAGACTTTGAGGGTAATTGAGGGGGTGGACACTGATGTGCCTTTTGCCTGTGAGACTGATGCATCTGCATTTCATCCAGCTATCGGGTTCTCTCCTGGAAGCAGACTTTAGATAGGAAATTACAGGAAAGTTCCATTGGCGACCGTAATTCTTCACTCCCCTTTTTATCAAAATGAGGTTGAGACAGTGATGCACCTACATGGGAGGGGTTAGAAGAAGTCTTTAACTGTCTGTCTGCCACTTGGTCATCTTGGCTCACTACTCTCAGCAAAAGTGACTTAGTCTGACTTAGATTCATGCTAAGCTGCTTACCGTACTTGCTCTGCATCCATAAACTCATAGATCATGAATGCCAAGCTGCTTACTTGCTCTGTATTCATAAACTCATAGATCATGAATGCTAAGCTGCTTACTTGCTCTGCATCCATAAACTCATAGATCATGAATGCCAAGCTGCTTACTTGCTCTGTATTCATAAACTCATAGATCATGAATGCTAAGCTGCTTACTTGCTCTGCATCCATAAACTCATAGATCATGAATGCCAAGCTGCTTACTTGCTCTGTATTCATAAACTCATAGATCATGAATGCTAAGCTGCTTATGCTCATAGATCATGCTGCTTACTTGCTCTGTATTCATAAACTCATAGATCATGAATGCTAAGCTGCTTACTTGCTCTGCATTCATAAACTCATAGATCATGAATGCTAAGCTGCTTACTTGCTCTGCATTCATAAACTCATAGATCCTTACAGCTGTTATTACTCTGTATTCCCAACCCTTAGGTGCTAATGTCTGCAGAACTATTCACAGTTCTTGACCCATAGATGATGATGATTTCATGTGTGACTCAACCTGGCTCATAGATTCTAATGGCAGTTTACTTACTGTTTATATCTGACTCAGTTGCATAGTTGCTACTAGCTTTTAGGTTTGTCTGTATTCCTGACTCATAGATGGTGAGTTTTCCTAGCTCACTGAGGTGCTGAGTTTTGAGTGTGTGTGTGTGTGTGGTGTGCGTGTGCGTGCGTGCGTGTTTGTGTGCGTGCGTGTGTAGGGACAGTGATATCATTCATCATCAGCAGTCACCTCCTGCTGGGGGGTGACAGTTAGGTTTGAGGCAGAGGTGCATGGTGTAGATAATACACAGTGAATCTTTGCGTGTTTTTGTGTGCATACTAGTGTTTCTCTTTCTTCATCTTCCTCCCTTTTACTGTCTCATTTACATCAACACCTGTTTCAACCATCTTCCTCATTGTTTTTGTAGTGCTCTTGTTTGTTATGCTTTCAGACAGTTCAGAGAGTTGGTGTAGGAATGGCGCTTAGTCTTGAGGCCGATTTTTAGACCTGGGCTAGTCTCCATCTCAGCCGTAACTGGTAGCCTTGATGTGGTACATATGAGTTAAGAGGTCAAAGTCTTTTTTATCTCTGGAAATATTGGAATCCCTTTCGGTGTGAATGTGATTGGCGGATTCAAATAAAGAATTAAAGTGTGTGTGTGTGTGTGTGGATGGTGAATATGATTGCCCTCTTGGCATCTGAAGCCAGATAATGTGCAGTTACTTAGAAGCTTTTTGTTCTCACTCACTTTCTCTTTCTGCCTGTCTGTCACTCTCGGTATGTCACACACTCCACCCTCAAACCATTTAGCCCTCTGACTCTTACTCATGTTCTGTCCATCCTTGATGGGATTTTGTGTGTGTGTGTGTGTGTGTGTGTGTGTGTGTGTGTGTGTGTGTGTGTGTGTGTGTGTCAAGTCTTTAAGGCGCATTTTATACACAGGGGTCATTCAATGTGCTTTACAGAAACAAAAGCAAAGAGTAATAGTAAATTAAAGCATCAATAGGCAATACTTAAAAATAGTTTAAAAAGTAAAGCACATAATATAATTCAAGAATAATTAAAAAGAAAACATAAAAGACACAGGTAGAATAATTAAAAGACAGATTCAGAATCTAAGTTGTGATATCAGGAAGTGCCTCTCATCAGTTAGCAGAAGGCATCTGAGAACAGTTTGGTTTTAAGTATAAATTTATGGCAAGGTGTGTATGTTTATTGTGTGTGTGTGTGTGTGTGTGTGGGGACTGATTGGGAGTTAAGTGAAGCGTTGGTCGAGTTGCTCCAGACACACACACTCCATGCATGTATCTTCTTTTTCCCACACGCTTGCTTCAAACGTGGTTGAACCTTGACCCTCTTGGGGGATGGCAGCTACTCCAAGAGCAGGACACCATTAGCCCCCTCATACCCATTCAGGGTTAGTGTGTGTGTGTGTGTGTGTGTGTGTGTCTGTGTCTGTGGGTCTGTGTATGTGTATGTGTGTGGGGAGGGGTGGGGTGTGTTTGGGGTCTCTGATTGTGGTCCGACAGCCCCCCCCCCCCCCCCTGGGGTTAGGAGAGGTCAGGTGACCGGCGGCCAGTGGCCAGAGCGAGACTTCCGAAAAAGGGGCCTTTCACGTCTGACCTGGCCCCCCCACTGCTGAGTCACGGAGATCATGCGCTGGGAATCTCTTATCTCCTCAGTCTCTCTGTCTCTCTCCCTCTCTTCCTCTTCTTCTTCTTCTTTTTCATGCATTCTTTCACTCTCTCTGTATTGGTTGACACAAGAAGGGGTGGAGATGAAGGGGTGTGTGTGTATGTGTGTATGTGTGTGTGTCTGTGTGTCTGTGTGGGTGGGGATGGTGGGGGGCGTGGAAGAAAAATGGAAATGACGAATGATTGTCTTTGTATGTGTTAAGCCAAGAGAGTTTAGGAGTATTACAGAGGTGAAAGAGAGAGGCTGAGTGGGGGGTTGGAATGGGGTGGAATGCTACAGCACTGAGCAGTGCGCATATCCACACTAAATAGTTCAGTGTGCCGAGCAATTAATGCTCTGAAAAAAGAATAATCAAACGTCAGTCCATAGCAACAGTTGTCATCACAGATGCTGGAAATTGTTTTGTGTGTGTGTGTGCGTGTGTGTGAAAGAGAGAGAGAGTGAGAGAGAGAGAGAATAAGGGAGAGTATATATATCTTTGATCTGACAGAAGTCCTCGCAGTACATCGAGGGGGAGGCTTGTGGGGAGGCAACAGCACACAAAAAGAGTTGATATTTGGACTTGATTGAATCTTTTAATCATATCCACAGTCACCCACTGTGGTCCTTATGATAGCCCATGGGCATATGGTGTGTGTGTGTGTGTGTGTCGGTGTGTGTGTCCCGTGTGTGTGTCTGTGTGTGTGTGTGTCCGTGTCCGTGTGTGTGTCTGTGTGTGTGTGTGTCCGTGTGTGTGTGTGTGTGTGTGTGGGTGTGTCCGTGTGTGTGTGTGTGTGTGTGTTTCCGTGTGTGTTTGTGTGTGTGTGCGTGTGTGTGTGCGTGCGTGTATGTGTGTGTGTACTCCAGTGCTCAGTCTTGTTTTTATTAAGGCTTCAGTCTCTGATTAATCTCCTGCTCTCTCTGCTCTATCACCAGCAGTGTACTGGAGTTTCTTTGCCTCTGCTTTCAATTTACTCAACAAAAACAAATTGTACACAACACACACACACACACACACTCTCACACACACACACACACACACATACATATGTGTAGAGATGCACACAGACATGCAAGCGCACATGCTTGGTAATGCTTTCATGCGCTCCTGGATGCCATGAGGCATAGCACATGAAGAGAAAGTAATGATCTGAGAACAGACATGGTGGAACAAAGAGAGAGAGGAAGATAAAGCGCTGATCTGCAGATGCAGGTCTCGGGGGACAGGGGACACTACACAGATACAATGCATGGTTTACATCTCCAGCCCTCCGCAGCCCTTGGGTTGTGCAATCTCTCCACTCTTTCATTTTCCCCCGACCCACTCTCTCTCTCTCTCTCTCTCTCTCTTTCTGTATTTATTTCTCTTTCCGTTTCTCTGGAGTCACCTGTCAGAGGCACACAAATGGCCTGGAGAGTGTGGTCACACACACACACATACACGCTCACAGAGACAGCTGAGTGGCACATGTGTGGCCAGTCATGGTCTAGACTCTTCAGAAGAACAAGAAGCGAAAACGAGGGATGAAGGGAGAAAATGGGGTGTGAGAGTGAAGGAGTGCAGGTAGAGGTGGAGAAGAAAAGAAAGGGAGGGGAGGAGGGAGAGATATGGAGTATTCCCAGGACTTGGTCAGCATGCCAGTCTGGCCACTGGGGAAGCTGCCATCCACCCACCCACCACATGCCCTGTGTCAACTAGCCGTCACCCTCAACAGACTCAGTTACTGTGACATAAGTACAGTAGATCAGTAGATCTCTTTCTCTCTCTCTCTCTCTCTCTCTCTCTCTCTCACACACACACACACACACACACACACACACACACACACACACACACACAGTGCTGGAACTCTTAGAGCTAATCCATAACACAGGCAGTCCCAGTCAAGCAGATAATCAATTCTAATGGATTCTGGTTAATGCCTGGCTGGAGGTTCTGAGCAGTTGTATCTGTATTCCTCCCATGTTCCTCCCATAATAAAATAACTAAGCCCAATGAAATAAAATAACTAGCCCAATGAAAAGGAATGCTCCCATCTACCCTGACAGCCTTGTGCCAGCAGTCATATTTCATCATATTAGCGCCCCCCAATACTCAGCAAATGCTTCTGTATGAAGTTTCGTTTGCTCTCAGCTCCTGGGGAATCAAATCCATGACCTTCCTGCACCGATCATGCCACAGGAGCAGCATTAGCCAGCGGCAAGCGGCAGCAGCAAGCGTAACGCAACGCTCAGACCATAATAAGTTCTATCTCGTTCCTATGGTAACACAAGCGGTTTGCCTTAACTGACAATTGAATACGCTCGCGTTGCGTCAGGTCACCTCACTCAGATGGACGGGAAGATCAGAGAACACTGACCCCCCCTTCCATTCTCGAGTGTGTGTGCCAGAAGACAAGTGTGTTCCCCTCTGTTCTTTTTGAAGTTCTGGCTGTGTGTGTGTGTGTGTGTGTGTGTGTGTGTGTGTGTGTGTGTGTGTGTGTGTGTGTGTGTGCGGCACTCTCCGATCCTCATCTTTTCCTGGCAGGTAGAGCAGGCCCCAGCTCAGGACAAAGCCTCCTGCTCTCTCGTCTACATTTTTGTCATCTCTTTTCTTGTTTGTCCGACAGGTTTATCCTCCATGTCGTAAAGCTCCCCCCACTGTTGTTTCTATGGTAGGGGTGGGGTGGGGGGTGGAGGGGAGTTGCTCTGTCATCATTATATCTCTGGCAACTACCAAACAAACACGTAAAACAAATGCATAAATAAAAGAAGAAAAAAAACAACAATAAAAAACAGCTTGTGGGGCTGTTAAAAAACAGTAAAAAATCTCAGCTTGCGCTCTGCTCACATTGCCCAAGTGGGGATGTCTCCTCAGGACATCTTTTATACACATCTCAAGTCCCCTGGACAGGCCGATATGGAAAGGCCATTAGGAGGGCGTCTGGCTCTGGCGCTGGTTCTGGTACTGGGCAGCGCTTTTGAGAGGCGGCCGGGCCGCAGCGGTGAGTCGGGGTGTGTGGGGAGTGGAGCGGAGCGGGCGGCTGGGGCAGAGTCCCAGGGCCGTCTGGGGGTGTGTGGGGAGTGGAGCGGAGCGGGCGGCTGGGGGAGAGTCCCAGGGCCGTCTGGTTGGGATTTACATGGCCCCAGAGAGGGCCTGTGATCTGCAGCGCTGGCTCTGAAGACCGAGCCTACGGAGGAGATCACTTTGAACCTGCACACAGCAGAGATGGGACCAGTTGGAGTCTCTCTCTCTCTCTCTCTTTTTCTCTCTCTTTTTCTCTCCCTCCTTTTCTCATTTTCTTTCTCTCATTCTCTCTCACTCTTTTTCATTGTCTTATTCTCTCATTCTCTCTTTCTATCTCTCTGTCTCTGTTTGTATCTGTTTCTGTTTCATTCCCCTGTTTGCTCGCTCTCTCTGCCTCTCTCGTTCTCTTGCTGCTTTTTGTCACTGTCTCAGTTTTTGTCACACACACACACACACACACACACACACACACACACACACACACACACTCAATCCCCCGCTATGTCTCTTTCTGTCCATCCACTCATCCTTCCACTTGACATGATTTATCCCTCTCCCCTCTTTTTTCTTCTCTCATACTCTTCCTCTTTGTCTTTTCATGTGTTTTTCTCTGTCTGTTTAATTAATATATACACTCTCTCTCTCTCTCTTACACACAGACACACACACACACACGCAGACACACACATACATGCACAAGCACTCCACACTCCATTTGTGTCTTGTGTCTTCCTCTCAGTGGTTCGGTCCCTCTTCATCTTGATATACTGATTTGTCCATCACTGCCTCCCATCCTCTCCTTCAGTGCAGGTCCATTCAGGCATGTTTTATTAGCATGACCTTAACATGCCACAGTGTTGCCAGCGCATGTGGAAAGACAGGTAGATGTAGCGTTCCCTCACTCACAAATCCATTCCTTTTTCATCCGTATTTCTCTCTCTCTCTCTTTCTCTCTCTGTCTCTCTCTCTCTCCCCCTCTCCTCCCGTCCTCAGCAGGACAGTAAATCTGTGGGCCCAAAGACTGGTGTGGCTTTTTAAGTCTTAATTTGTAGGCCGGCGCGGCGCGGGGCTGGCGAAGGTCCAGGGTCCCCCCTCCTCCCCCCTCCCTCTGCTATTGATCTTGGCGGGAGCTGCTTGTGCTGTTCTCCGTGCTGTGGGACCCTCCTGAGCCTCCATCCAGACATCCATCCTCAGCGTGGCCTCTGTCAGTCTCCCTCTCTCTTGCTCTCTTTTTTTTCTGGCTCTTCAATCTTTTCTCCTCTCTCTCTCTTCATACAATAGCTCTTTCTTTTCTTTGCCTTTCCCACTTTTTCATTATCACACCATCCTTCTGTGTTCAACCTCCTTTTGAGGACCCCTTTTTCTCTCGTTCTCTCTGTTCAACTCTTTCTCTCTGTTCATCTCCCTTCACTCTGTTCATCTCTTTATCTTGTCCTGCCCTGCCACATACCATCTCTAGTGTCCAGAGGGTCATCCTCTCCCTCACTTCCTCCTCAGCCTTTTTCATGCATCTCCCATAATGCCCACATGTCTCTGACCTGCCTCTGTAGTGGATCTCTGACTGCTAACAGAGGCACACACACACACACACACACACACACACACACACTCCTGTCTCTGTGATGGGTATCTGACCGCTAACAGAGGCATGCACACACACACAGAAACACACACAGAAACACACACACACACACACTGACCTGTCTCTGTGTTGGATCTCTGACTGATAACAGAGGCGTATACATTAACAGAACAGTAGGGGGAGCTGGTCCCAAGCCGTGGCCGCTGTCGATATTCATGGCGACGCCATCCTGGGCCAGCCCGGTGTGACCGCTGCTGCTGGCGCCGAGTGTCACATGCGGCGTTCGGGCGTCACGTGTGGCTCAGGGCCCAGCTCCAGCAGGTGAAAGGGGCATTAGCCGTCGCAAATCCCCTCTCAAGCTCGGCACCTGGGCGCCGGCCTCACCAGAAGGTCAGCGGGTCAGCTGGATTGGCAAATGCTCTTTCCTCCACACTCAACCTGTTCACAAGAGACCAGCCACTATGCACCGCCTCACTATTTATTTATATATTTATCTATTGTTTTTTTCAGCCATCTCCTGATCCTCACTTCCAGAGTTTTCAAGGTACTTTTCCCCTCTTTTTTTCCCTGAAATGTGCTTCCAGGGCCTGTGAGTTATATGGCAGAAAAGTGATACTTCTTCAGGCTTAGGCGGTGGAGTTTCGTGGAGAGCCCTCTGCCAAAGCGCATAACTCTGCGGAATAAAGACTGCTGTCTGAGAGCAGGCAGCCCGAGTGAAAACGTTGGAGTGCTGGAGCACCGGACATTCCTCCCCCTCTCTCCCGTGACTCATGACTGATAGCCGTTTGTGGTCTGATAGTGGCCAGACAGAGGTACTTGTCTCCACGACACTCGAGACACTTTTGCTGAATCTCCCACCACGTTCTTGACCTCTCTCCCTCTCTCTGTCTCCTTCTCTCTCTCTGTCTCCTTCTCTCTCTCCCTCTCTCTGTCTCCTTCTCTCCCTCCCTCTCTCTCTCTCCCTCTCTCTGTCTCTTTCTCTCTCTCTCTGTCTCCTTCTCTCTCTCCTCTCTCTGTCTCCTTCTCTCCCTCCCTCTCTCTCTCTCCTCTCTCTCTGTCTCCTTCTCTCTCTCTCTCTGTCTCCTTCTCTCTCTCTCTGTCTCCTTCTCTCTCTCCCTCTCTGTCTCCTTCTCTCCCTCCCTCCCTCTCTCTCTCTCCTCTCTCTGTCTCCTTCTCTCTCTCTGTCTCCTTCTCTCTCTCTGTCTCCTTCTCTCCCTCCCTCTCTCTCTCTCCTCTCTCTGTCTCCTTCTCTCTCTCTGTCTCTCTCTCTCTCCTCTCTCTGTCTCCTTCTCTCTCTCTGTCTCCTTCTCTCTCTCTGTCTCCTTCTCTCTCTCTCTGTCTCCTTCTCTCTCTCTGTCTCCTTCTCTCTCTCTCTCTCCTCTCTCTGTCTCCTTCTCTCCCTCCCTCTCTCTCTCTCCTCTCTCTGTCTCCTTCTCTCTCTCTCTCTCCTCTCTCTGTCTCCTTCTCTCTCTCTGTCTCCTTCTCTCTCTCTCTCTTTCTCTCTCTGTCTCTCTCTCTCTCCTCTCTCTGTCTCCTTCTCTCTCTCTGTCTCCTTCTCTCTCTCTGTCTCCTTCTCTCTCTCTGTCTCCTTCTCTCTCTCTGTCTCCTTCTCTCTCTCTGTCTCCTTCTCTCTCTCTGTCTCCTTCTCTCTCTCTGTCTCCTTCTCTCTCTCTGTCTCCTTCTCTCTCTCTGTCTCCTTAGAGAGAGAGAGAGAGAGAGATAGAGAGAGAGAGGGAAAAGAAAGGGAGTGAAGGGAGAGGAAGAGAGGCGTTATCCTGTGAGCTCTAACACACGTCTTGACCTGTGGCGGGGCGAGTTCTTTTGCGTAAACTGTCAGACGTGCTAATGGGGCCAGCCGGGGCGTCGAGCTTTGCATGCTCACTTCACTGCCGCTCCGCCAGTGGCCCACAGCCGCCTGGACAAAGATGAAGCACAGTTGGCCAGGCCCCTTGCACGTGTGTGTGTTTGTGTGTCAGCAGTAAGCCTGCCTTCTGCACTCCCCTGGTGTTGTAAGAGCGGTTCGGGTGACCTCATTAAGACGGTCTTACTCGGGGGCCACTTTTCCTCGTTCCCATGCACACCCACTAATAAGATTGCTCAGCAAGCCTGTGACACTGGTCCTCACTGGTGATCTACACCAAGCCTGGAGCTGGCTAGACTGGGTGACCTACTGGCAAGCCCTGGCCAATCAGCCATCTGGCCTCGGCCACTAAGGCTTACTGTCTTCTTGTGGCTGCTGCCCCTGTGCAAACGGGAAGAAAGCATGAGAGATTAAACTACAGTAAGTTGAGTCGTGTTCACACTTGGTGGAGTTTGTTGTTGTGAGAACAGGTCTGTTTATGCACAGCGACAGTTAAGAAAGTGATCAGTAAAAGAGGTAGTATTGGGAGATGCAAAAATGATTTTGAAATAAAAATAACCGCCTAAAGGTCAGCAAGAGGACACTAACATACACACACACACACACACACACACACACACACACACACACACACACACTAATTGTGGTTGGTTGGTCTCTGAAGCAGTAGAGGGTAATCCTAAACTTAACCCGCTGACATACATTCTCCCTTTCTCCATACACACTGAGCGACAAAACACATCCCCGCCATCCCGACTTAAGTATTCGCTGATGCGGAGGCTTTAGAGTTACACAAGACTGGGCTGAACATGCAGTGGCGTGCCTGTCCCGTGTCCAGTTCAGGTGTCCTTACAGAGGACACGGCGAGGGCCCAAGAGGAGATCACAGCCAGCGGGTGTCTCCTCGTAACACTCCTGCAGTGAGACGACTGTTCCGGCCTTCCAGAGACATGTCAGCTCAAATTGACTGATAGAGACAGAGACTGGCTGAGCCAAGAGGCAGAGACACAGACGAGTTGGCAATAGGCAGGTCAGTGGACAGGGAGAGAAACAGATACACTGGACTAGGCAGACAGACAGGTATCATATAAAGACCATACAGAGATCATACAGACAGAGAACCCTATTGTAAAAGCACCAAATACTGGCCCTTTCGTTCAAAAATTCTAAAACAACGATGTTTTTTAATACTTCAAAATAACATTTGATAAATGAACCTTACATTTTTCAGTAGCCATAGGTGTGTAGACTTGAACAAAATTTGGTTTGGTTCTTACCGGGGCTTTTACTGCCTAAAATATCCGATTTTGTTTACCACGCTCGGAGGTTAGTGCTGGCCTGGTGGGTCGCTTATTTCCGACCTTTCTCATGGCACATGACTGTTCAAAAACAAATCAAAATTCCATTGGAGCTCCAAGCGGATTTGTACACGCAGCCTTACAACATTGGTGTGGGTGCTTGCGTTTCTTTAGGAATCCACCGTCTTGGTTTGTATAGAAATTAATATTGAGTGACACATACATGCAAGAGGTCGGAAATACGGGACGGTCGGTAATAGGTGACGTTCCGATACAGAACATCAGCAATGGTAGACAGACAGACAGGGCAGTGTAAACATATAGTGTGCACAGAGTGGTAGACACAGACAGCAGAGGGATAGAGAGAGGGAGAGATAGACAAACAGAAAGATAGAGAGGTAGGCACAGGCAGACAGATAGAGTGGTAGAGACAGACAGATAAGGACAGACAGACAGATAAGCTGTCAGGCATTTGGAAGGAAAGAGGTGGGAGGGTAGGCGGGCGGGTGGGTAGTCAGGAAGGCAGGGCAGCAGCAGCCGGCTGGCTGGCAGGCAGACACACACAGAGGCCAGCCATGGCAGGTCTAGGGCAGCTCCTGTTACCCCAGACGGATTTGTTAACAGTGTTTGGGTCGGGCAGGCCTCAGGGGCCAGCAGTGCTGAAGTGACTTAATCTGTCATTAAACTCCCGCCTCAGAGCGGCTCACACACACAGACTTACACCAGGGCCGTACTTCCACACACACACACACACACTTTTTAACCACACACAGACACACCACACATGTGCATGTACAAGCGCACACACACAAAGCCCATTACTGCACATACATACAGACAGACACATTTGCACCACATAAGTATATACTCTTTTGAGGGAAATTTGGTCTCTGCATTTATCCCAATCCGTGAGTTAGTGAAACCCACTCAGCGAACTCAGTGAACTCAGTGAACACACAGTGAGGTGAAGCACACACTAATCCCGGCGCAGTGAGTTGCCACAACAGCGGCGCTCGGGGAGCAGTGAGGGGTTAGGTGCCTTGCTCAAGGGCACTTCAGCCGTGCCTACTGGTCGGGGTTCGAACCAGCAACCCTCCGGTTACAAGTCTGAAGCGCTAACCAGTAGGACACGGCTGCCCCATGCATGCATGTACACAAACACACACAAACACAAACACACTGACACCACACACACAATCTTTAACCACACACAGACACACCACACACGTGCATGCACAAACACTTACTAGCTCAGAGCCTTTACGGAGAAGCAAGTCATGTTTAGCAGTGACATCACTACACAGTAAAGCCACCATGTGCTTAAGCAAAGCCAGCTAGCTCATGAGGCCAGATGACCACCAGCAGCTCCACACACAAACCTGCCAGCTACACACACAAAAGCTTACTCTCTCTCTGACCCACACACACACACACACACACACACACACACACACGCGCATCACAAAAATACACACACAACCCCATTCCTGTGCAATTATACAGACAGACAATATACAGACACACATATACACAGACACACAGACACACACACACACACACACACAGTTATGCATAAACATAAACAGTCACAGGGTAGCAGTTCAACACCTCTGCTACTGCGCCCTCAGCGACTGCACTCCAGAGCTTGGCTCGGTCACAGTCAGCAGATGCCAGCTAAGATCTGGTCTAAATCGCAATTGTTATGTCCAAATTGTTTGGACTTGTATTTGTTTCATTTTCTGTTATTCCTTGTTCTCTCCCATTCTCCCTCTCCCCCTATATGTCTCTGTGTGTGTGTGTGTGTGTGTGTGTGTGTCTGAGAAAGAGAGAGAGACAGGGGGTGAGAGGGAGAGATCAGTGATAGTCTTAAGATATTACTGTGACACCTGTCTGATCTGAACACTGAACAGATAACCACACCGAACAGATAACCGCGGTGCAGGTGGCCGTTATCTGTGAGTCCTACAGCGTAATCACATAAGGTGGACATCTCATTTGGGTATGTTCTTCTGATCACGCTTGATGGAACGCTAGGGAGGAAACGACCCGATAAGCACAAGCATTTTTTTTATAATCCTATCTCTCTTCCTGCTTTGTTAAAGTAAAATCCGCTGAGCATGGAGGCTTGTGCATGGAGGCTCACGGACATGCCCCCAGAGTGTAGCGCTGTAGCTGCATGGCTGCGTCAGCTGATGGCTGTAGCAACTTGAGTTAGATGAAATCGATTGTTTTCATGGGGTTTTCTGTACCGAATGTATGTGAAAAGTCGAAGGATTTCACCTTTATGTCACCTGACATGCTTTTACACTTCTAACCGTGAGCCTTAATGGCACAGTTGCCCCCTATGGTGTGTCTTTTCACAGCTAAGAACAACAACAACACATCAACACTTTCTCCTCACATATCTTGTTACCCACAAATGTTTTTGCAGGTGTGTTAAGTTAATTGCTTTTTAATTGGTTTAAATAATGACTTTATGGCCGTGTTTTTCAACATGTAGCATGTGCTTTTTGGCATGTGCTTGCATATCGAGAGTGAAAACATATTTATCATTTCCAGGTTTGAGGGCCTGTGGAAAAAAAAAAATTGACGCTAATTCATTATTGAAGCTCTGGAACAGCAGTGAAGCCCATCAAAAACTGATTAGCTCTTGAAATGGGTTTGTGTGTGTGTGTGTGTGATGAGTGTGTGTGTCTGCACGAGTGTGTGTGTCATACAACAGCCCCCAAACTTACCCTCCTCCCCTGCAACAGTGTTTTTTTCTCTCTCTCTCTCGGTCTCTCTCTCTCTTGTTGACTGAAACAGATGGTTCTGTTTTTCCCCTCCACACAATAAATGGCCGACATATAAAAGTAACTCAGGCACTGAGTATAGGCCAACACATGATCCTTATAATCCACTGCTGCTAACAGCTCCTCCACTGCCCAGAGCTCTCACGCTGCCAGTGCTGACTGATCTCAGGACAGTCTTCATCCTCCGTTCCACTGCTCGGCGCTCCGCACTGACAGATCTCGGGACAGTCGTCAGTCTTCATCCTACTTTCCTCTGCTCCAGAGCACTCAGGCACGACAGCCATCCCCTCTTCTCCTCCTCTTCTTAGTCCTTCTCTTCCTGGAGAGAGGTGATGGGGGAATGATGGATGTCTGATGATGAGAGTATTTTGTTGAATTGGGGAAGGGGCCATGGGAGATGCTGGAGATATGTGACAGTGGTGTGAGGATTATTTATGGGCTATGGAAAACTAATTGGTGTGCAGCAAGTGTCTGGCCCAGTTTCCCTGTCTTGAGACCTACACACACATAATCACATACACATACACATACACATACACATACACACGCACACGCACACATACGCACACGCATACGCACACGCACACGCACACACACACACAGTCACACACAGTCACACACAAACACACACACACACACACACACACACACACACACTCACATACACACACATTCACAGACACACACACACACACACACACACACACACACACACACACACACACCTTCACCCCTATGGTGCTGGATTGCAGAGACTCTTGTTGAGTCCCGCGCTGCTGCTCGTCTACAGATGATCTGTCAACTGCCTCCCGAGTGAGCTGCAGCGTTCTGCCAAAACTGTCACCAAATAAAACATAGCAAAGCACAAGCACACAGACTCAACACAATACAGATGTATGCATGACCCACGAACATGCACATAGCTACACACACACACACACACACACACACACACACTCAAGCACGCACACACTCACGCACGCATGCACGCACACGCACACACTCACACACATGCACAAACCTTTTACAAGCACACACACTCCAACCCTCACACATGCACGCACATCCACATGCACACACATTACAGTTACCCTGTGACATTCACAAAATGCGATGGGGGTGTTTGAAGAATGTGTAATTTCCTCCTTTCTTCTCTCTCTTTCTCTTTCTTTCTCTCTCTCTCCCCTCTCTGGGCCAGATGTACTAAAGCTTTTGCGCCCACTTCAGGCGTATTTGTTTCGCAACGTGCACATAAAAACATGGCGAGCTATGTACAAACAGGCCGCACTTGGGTAAAACTGCAGACTGCCTGTCGCAGGAGCTGAATATTGCAAATTGCACTTTCCCGTGTCATGCATATGCATTCGGTTAGGGGAAAGTGGGAATAAAAAATGGGAGGAGAAATGTAAAATGTGCCTAATTAGGTATTTCCCTGTATGTACGAAAACTGCCGAAAACGCACATCTGTTTTGCGGTGAAATATTACCGTCTGGAAAATGCAGGTGTTAATCCAAATTAGAGTTAAATGGGTCAATAAGAGGAACTTTCAAAGACAACAGAATTGCTATATAGAGCACCAGTTTTGCATCTTTCCACTATGAAAAGCAACCTTAACTTGTCACGTTATCCACTTATAATTATTAAACTTTCCTACTTTCCTAGATTTGACCAATCTTCCATGGCCTACGTGCACAAGTAGTTTGAATAGAATTACTTATCTTCATTATCTTCCTGCTTGTTGACATCTTGTCATGTATTGCATTATTTCATAATCACTAAACGTTTGATTCGTTTTTAATGTTGTCATCAGTTAACTTCATTCAACTGCGCTTGTATGTAGGCTATGCCGTTCAGTTGTGGACGTTCGTAAATTGCAGTAGGGGACGGAGAAAGGCCCAGATTACCCAATGAACTGAAAGTTTGATCAATACCACACACGTACACTTGGGCATCACAGCATTCGCTATCTGTGGTTTGTCCATGCCGCTGATAACGCCACGTTCACAAATGTACGTACATCTGACCCTCTCTCTCAATTCAATTCAATGTTGCTTTATTAGCATGACTACAGTGTTTTCAAATCACAAAACAAAACAGAGTATCAATTTGTATGAGATAACTCTCTCTCTCTGTCTCTCTCTTAAGTTTGAGCATTTAATCCCGAGGTTAAACGTGTGTCTCTCTCTCTCTCTCTCTCTCTCTCTCTCTCTCTCTCTCACACACACACACAGATAAAGAAATACTTTGAGCTGGAGCCGCTGGCCCGAGGAAAACGATGGATCCTGGCGGGCAGCTCCACAGCAGATGTGGAGGACGTGAGGCAAAGCTTCATTCAGCTCATCAGCCTGCTGGAGGACAGAGATGCAGAACCAGCCAGGATATGACACGCATGCACACAAACACACACACACACACACACACACACACACACACACACACACACACACACACACACACACACACACACACACACACACACACACACACACACACACACACACACACACACACACAGACACACACACACACACACACACACACACACACACACACACACACACACACACACACACACACACACACACACACACACAAACCACTGTGGCTCCCCCGGGGCCAGCAAAAGTCATCCTGAGACCAGGAAGCCTTGGAGGGAGGACTGCTATCCTCGCTGATGCTCAGGAGATGATGAGAGTGTAATGGGTTGTGGCGTGTGTGTGTGTGGGGGGGGGGGGCATTGAGTCAGAAGGAAATGGACAATGAGGGACAATCCAGTGGGTCAACAGATCAGTAGTGGAAGAAAAACACACACACACACACACACACACACACACACACAGACATACACAAACTCTCTTTTTCTCTCCCTCTTCTTTTTTCACACACACACACACAAAAAACACACACACACACGATCAGTAGTGGAAGAAAAAGACACACACACACACACACACACACAGACATACACAAACTCTCTTTTTCTCTCCCTCTCTCTCTCACACACACACACACACACACACACACAAATTCACACACACCTCCCTAGATATACAAACACAAGCACACTGTCCCTCTAACATTTTCCCTCACACACTCCCCCCTTCACACCCGACCCCTAATGCCCAAATATAACGAAACTGATTTGTGCTATTTTGACCAAAGAACACACACCACACTCCCCCCTTTCCAGTCACTGCTCATTCCTCTATGGACGTAGCTTTTGTAACTTACTGTAACTTGTCCATTCAACCCACTCAGAATTCACATGTTTTGTAATGTGCTGCACACACTTTATCTAGAATGTATTACTGTAAGGACCTCCTTGGAAATATGACATTTGCCCGCTGTCAGTGTCTGGATATTTGATGTTGTGCTCTGATAACGATGAAGCTTTGTAATCTAATGCCTTATAAGAGGTTTGTGTTGTTGTGGTCAGCCGTAGACGTGTCATTATTAAATAACAGTGAGCACATTTGTTGAAGCGCGGGCCAGACGGACTGGATATAGTCATGACCGTCAAGCCAGGAAGCGAAAACACAAGAGGAAGAACACTCCAGTGTCCGGTCCTGTCCGGTTCCGGGACGGGCGGACAAAAGTGACTCCGTGGCCACACAGCTTGGCAGAACATTCAGCCGGTAGCGTTCTTAAACACACCTCAGCATCTGTCACTTTTCTCTGGGTTCTGGGGTGTGTGTGTGTGTGTGTGTGTGTGTGTGTGTGGAGAAAGTGTGTGTGCAGTATACACTAGGTCATGACTGTTAGTGTGTGTTTGTGTGAGTATGTATCTAACATCTGTGTGAATGTAAGACTGTCTCTGTAAATGTTGTTGTGCACTTGTGTGTATGCTTGACCATGTGTGTGTGTGTGTGTGTGTGTGTGTGTGTGTGTGTGTGTGTGTGTGTAAGTGTGTGTGTGTGAGTGAACATGTTTATTGCATTTAGTCCCCCCTTTCATGTGTGGTATTTTTTATTAAGAACTCATTATTGTCCACCCACTGAACTCTCTCATGTATATTTGCATCCTCCAAGCCTGGGACAGGGGGTGATGTGTGTGTGTGTGTGTGGGGGGGGGGGGGGGGGTGTTCCAGCAGAGCACCGACTCTATCAATCAGACACACAAACAGCTGCATCTGACAAGCCCCCCCCACACACACACACACACATGCGTGCGCGCACACACACATACTCCAGACCGCCCCCTCCAACCTGTCTGTCGGGACCCCTCCCTGTCTACCACCTCTGCTCCTACCCCACCCACCATTCCCTGCCGCATGCCCTCCAAATGCCTCCCAACAAATTTAGCATCGAATCTCCACACCTTCAATTTTGTGATATTTTATGCGTCACAGGTGTGTGCGTGTGTGTATGGCTGTGTGTGTGTGTGTGTGTGTGTGTGTGTTGTGTGTGTGTGTGTGTGCATGTGTGTGTGTCCATGTGTGTAACTCTCTGTGTAGTTGAGTCTCGCTGTTTGTGTGTGTGTGTCTGTGTGTCTGTTTGTGTGCACGTACAGTGTGTGTTTGTGTGTGTTTTGATTTGAGGTAGGGAGACCTGTTCCTAAGGAGAAAAATAAGATGTCTGTGTAGTAGACAGTTCTGAAAAAGTAGACAGTTTCTTTTCTATCTGTAGATCACATTTGTTTTATACCAGACTAGTCAACATAGCTGCCTCTTTTGTACATGTGTTTTTATAAGGCTGGCACCGTAAGTGTGTATACCTGTTCTGTTAGTTTAGGAGTCGGAGCTGGAATGGCCTCAGTAAGGCATAGAGGTGCCCCTCTATCACTGACCAGACTTGGTCCCTGTCCAGCTCATTCTGGTGTATGTTTACAGCAAACCTTCCTCAAATGACAATAAATAATGTGTGAAAAACACACGCCTGATCATTGTGTGCCTTTTATTGTATAGTTTTCCCCATAGGCTCTGTAAAATTATTTGTTTGTACGATTTGTGGACTGCATGGTGGGAGATCTGTGTCCCACAATTAACTGATATGAGATATGTAACTGTCTTCTGTGATTTCATATTCTGTATCTAGCCAGTTACATAGCTGTAGTAGAAATACCAACCTGTTGTGTTTTTTATTGTATTTCTTAGATGGAGAAATTACAGCTTTTACAACAGAAAGCATCCTTCCAAAAAGTTTCCTGTTTTCTTTCTTTCTTTCTTTCCTATCTTTCTGCCTTTTTTTCTTTCGGTCTTAAGTGGTGTGAACTTTCTAGTCTAGAAGTCTAATTTCTTTTCCTTCCTCTGTCGGTCTCTCTATCCCCTCCGCTCTCTTCCCCCTTTTCAAATTAACCGTGTTGCTCGAACACAATGTGTGTCGCGCAGGTTGCCCGGGCGACTCTTTGATCCTGTTTTCCAGTGGCTGGGCTGGGCTGGGCAGAGTGGAGCGGAGCGGCAAGCCAGACACGTCTCTCTCCAGTCTGCTGCCCTCTCCTTCTCTCCACTCCTCTCCTCTCCTCCATTTCTCCTCTCCTGTCTGCTCCCTCCTCCTCCTCCTCCTCCTCCTCCTCCTCTTCGGTGGCGGTGGCCGCAGCGCAGCTCTGCTCAGAAAAGAACCTGTGCTGCTCCATGCTGCGCTGCTGCCTCACTCCCCCTCTGGCATCCTGCTTCACTTTGGTCACGCCGGGCTGAGCCCACCCACACACACACACACACACACACAGAGACACATACACACACACACACACACACACACACACACACACACACACAGAGACACAGAGACACATACACACACACCTTCCTTGCCGCCTCCCTGCGCTGATGCCACACAGTCAATAGCAGACCTGCCAGGGAGATTAGAGCAGAACTCTCTCTCTCACACACACACACACAAACACATGCATAGGGTCATGCCTGTACACACACATACACCTACACACACTCACACACACACACACAAGGTAAAGATACACTCAAGACTCAAGGAAGTGTGTGCATATGTGGAATGCAAACATATTGATACACTGAGAAACAGGGTTGTATGTTCCCATGCATACAAACACCAGTTTTCATCAGAATGCACATATGTGCCCAGACGAACACTGGCACAGTCACCCGAAGGCACTGCTCCCATGAATACACACATGCAAATAGGTCAACTCATGTGCAGGTGAGTCTGACACACAGCGAAACACATATGCACACACACACACACAAAACACTCATTTACGTACAAGGAAACAAAACACAGGGAAACATACACACACACACTCCAGTTATTCAAACATGCATACACACACACACTCCAGTTATTCAAACATGCATGCACACACACACACACACTCCAGTTATTCAAACATGCATGCACACACACACACACACACACACTCCAGTTATTCAAACATGCACGCACACACACACTCCAGTTATTCAAACATGCATGGACACACACACACACACACACACGTCACTTTTTCTTTCCATGATCTAATTTCAGTTTGATCAGACTTTGAGTCAACAGCACGGTAACTCTACCAGCGAACGCACCGCATCCAAACACACACACACCAACCCCTGCGGTGGATCGCATAACCGCACGGCTGCGGGGTGCTTGTTGTGGCTGGCTGGCTGTCTGGCTAGTGGCAGCGCTTGACTGCTACTGGGCAGGAGAGGAGGAAGAGAGAGGATGGAGGGAGGGAGAGCAAGCAAGCGAGGGAAGAGAGGAGAGGGCAGAAAGAAAGAAAGAAGGGAAAAAAAAGAGAAAGCCCCCTGTCTGGCACACAGCTCTCGCACGGCTGTCTGCAGCAGCGTGCCCATGGTGGCAAAACAACATTAGCATGTCATTTACATCTCTAGGTGGACCTGGCAGAGTTTCCCCACGCCTTGTCTAGACAGTGAGCTATATTTGGACACCATTGTTTTTTTTTTCTTTTTTTTTTCCTTTTTTTTTTTTTTTTTTGATCGGGCTGCTGCCAGGCGAGTTCAAAGGAGATTTATACACCAGCAATCCGCCAAACAGTTGTTGAGGCGGAAAGGCACGCAGGCTAGGCCAGGGTGGTTTCGACCGTGGTGGCCCTCTCTGAGACTCCACGCAGCCTTGACAAAAGAGGATCATTTTTGGTGTGTGTGTGGGGGTTATGTGGGGAGGTGGGGGTGTTCGATGCAAAGCAGGCGACAGAGCAATTCCCCATTACTCCTGTTTGGCCACAGGCCCAGGTTACCGTGCCACCTCCACCCCCCGGGGTGAGCGCTTATCTGAAAAGCTAACGCGTGGCTCCGCAGGGAGCACCTTCTCGTTTACAAGACAAACACACAAAGCGGTGCAGGGGAGGATAGGAAAACACAGTGCGTTTGTTTCTCACCAGAACAGCTCTTGTTTTCTGCAGAATCCTCCTCCAACACTCACACCGAGGACATGGGTGTTTTTGCAGCATCATTTCAACAGGCTGTCTGTCCGTCTGCCTGGTAGTCTGTCTGTCTGTCGGTGTGGGCGACTGCAGTGGCCGCCCTGTCTCGCCTGCCCCCTGTGGAAGAATAGCAGATGTTTCTCTCCACATCCATCTCCAACTAAAGGGTTCCACCGATCCAATGTAATCAATGTGTGTGTGTGTGTGTATCAGTGAGTGTGTGTGTGTGGTTTGGGGGTGTGTGGTTGTGGGTTCACTTCCGAACATACCCCCTTAGAGTTTTGAAAACAAAAAAAAAACTCCTAAAAACTTTCTGTAAATGTCTCTTAAATGACCGCCATCTGTAACATTTGAGGTTGGGAAGTTTGGTCTGGACTTGTTCTGATGTGGAGCAACTATGGCCGAACCAGAGCTGTTCGGAGTCACGGTTCGGACAAGAACTCCTGAACGGTTTTGTTCAGAGCTGAAAATGCAACTGTGTTTGACAGAGGGCAGATGTCGGTTGCTAGTGACAAAATATTAGCTTTCAGTATGGTACAATGTCTTTGTAAGTGACATTTAAATAAAAAAAAGTGTTTAAAACTTCCCGGTTCTTCCTAACAAAAATACTGTTGCTAAAAGGTAGACATTTAGTGTAGGAGCCATTAATTACATTCTCGTGATTAAGTTGATTTAATGACCCCTGCTGGTGACATGACCTTGTGGCCTTGGAAGGCCTTGGCACATAAGGAGTTAAATTGCACACCTGTGCCAATTAGTGGCATATAGGTAGAGAAAGGAGGAATCCTTGGGTAGTTGGTTTTAAACTTCGATGTTGGAACGCCAGCAGGCATATGGTTTTCAGTTGTATTTGTATTTGTTACTTGTCAGTTTATTTAGTTTATTTATAGAGACGAACGAAACGAAATACTGGAATAAACGAACGAACAAACTATTGAAACCCCTGAGGCGTCCGAAGTGACTTACTGGAAGGCACTACAGCGTTGAAAACCTTCTGCTATTGGAAAGTTGAAACTGCATCGGAATATTTGGAAGTTACCTGCGTTTGGGAAGTTTGATTTACGGATTTACTCTTATAGGATACTTAGAAGATTGTGAGCTGCATTCCCTAAAGTTTGTGGATTATACACGTTTCCCGCTGGAAGGATTTGAGGATTTAACCTTTATCTTTGGACGTTTGTGAGTAAAACGCTGAATTGAGTGGGCCGCTGAGCTCATACAATGACTTAACGTGAGCCGCCGTGCTTACACCACAAACTGAATGGGCCTTTTCACTTGCGTTTGTCTTCTCGTTGATATGTTGACTTTGAAATATTGTCGATCTTTTGTGTGTTGAACTTTTGAGTTAATCTTTGAAAAAATGTCCGCCATCCTTAAGAGCCTGTAGAGCAGGATTTGTCCGATGAAAAATAACTGTTTAAGTTAATTGCAACACGGGGGGGAAGCTTGGTGTTTTAACACGCAAACGAAATGAAATCGATAGTCTTATTGAAGCCGGACAGGACAAAGAAACTGTTAGGAAACAAATTAACTTGTTTGATGGATTTTTCGCTGAGTTTATTAGTTTACAAGCAACTGTACAACAATTAACTAAAGATGCATATGAAAAGGAGGCCGAGAACTTAGACTGGTACCAACCCAAATATAACCTGTTCAAAAGCTTCTTAGAAGGTGTCATAAAATGGCTCGAGGTTGATCAAGATGATGACAAAGAAGAGGATCAGGGCGATATTGTTAAGCCTCAAGATAAGCGCATCTCAAACAGCGCACAGTGTCACGCATAGCTGCAAAGCAACAAGTGCTCTCAGTTGCGCGTCACGAGAATCTTTAAATCTAAAGGCGAAAGCAGAATGTGCGGCTATTAGAGCAAAGGCGCCCAGGCTTTGGATGACAAAATTGACCTTGATATCGAAGAAGCAAATATCCTCATAAAATTAAAAGCACGAAGAGAAAAAAATGGTCATAGATTCGAACTTGCTGCTGCAGAGGCAAAGGCTAGAATATTCAGAGAAGCTGAAGACCAACGCTCAGTGTCGGGCGATACAAATACGGTACACCAACGGAATATAACACCCCTGCAACAGTACAAAGACCAGTGAGATCGCAGAGAGAAGGATCAGCTCCTCGAACTGGACCTAGGCAAACTGTAGGTGCACAACAAAATGCAAATTTGAGCGTCTCCGTGCCAATAGGAAGCCAGATTCACCCAAATGGCAATGATACAAGCGTCACTGATCTATTAAAAAGACAAACTCAAATCACTGATGTTAGTGAAACAACAAACACTCTCTCTTCTGCCAGATAGAGAAATTCCCATATTCGATGGTGATGCTCTTCAATATAGGACTTTCATCAAAGCATTTGAGCAATGTGTTGAGAATAAAACTACAAATATGGATGACAGGCTATACTACTTACAACAGTATACAAGGGACCAACCCAGAAGCCTTGTCAGTAGCTTTATGCATATGGATCCTACCGTCGGCGTATAAAGGAAGCTAAAAAGGCAGCTAGAATACAGTTTTGGGAACAGCTATAAAATAGCATCTGCTTACATGAATAAAGCCTTGAACTGGCCAACCATCAAACCAGAAGATGGCAATGGGCTGCGATCTTATGCTCTCTTTTTACATAGCTGCTACAATACAATGCAAGACATTGATGGATTAAAAGAGCTTGAAAGTTCCACCAACTTAAGACTCATTGTGTCTAAACTTCCATTTAGGCTGCGAGATGGATGGTGAGCAAATGTGTGTAGCATGCAAGAGAACAAACACAGAGCAACATTCAAGGACTTGATAGACTTTATTGAAAGACAGTCTAGAGCAATGCTAGATCCAGTATTTGGTGACATCATCAACCCAACGGAGAGCAAAGTAGTGTCAAGATCTAAACCACAAAAAACATTCACCAAACCTAGTGGGAGGAGCAGCTTTGCCACTACAGTTGCTCAGGCACCTGAAATAAAAAGGAACGAGTCCCAATATGGACACAAACTGAATGCAAATAAGTGTGCTCTTGAAAAGCCTTGCTTATTCTGTGAAAGAAATCACACATTTGGAAATTGTGAAAAGTTTAAGTCCAAACCAAACAGTGAGAAAATAGAGTTCCTGAAAGTAAATGGGATGTGCTTTGGTTGTCTAACAAAGGGACATGTTAGCAAAACCTGCAAAAACAGAATGAAATGTGAAACATGTTCTCTGTCTCACCCAACCATCCTTCACATTCACACTGGCAAAGAAAAAAAGATGGAATTAAAGATGACTGCGTGGCAACTGGAAACAAACCACTGAGTAGTGCTATGGTATCTGTAAATGATGATGATCCAATAGGTGTCGGTAAATCGAAACAATGCACTCTTGCTATCGTCCCAGTGAAAGTAAAAGTCTCAAATTCAGACAAAGTCATAAATACTCCTGCATTTCTGGATCCCGGTAGCTCCGCTACATTTTGCACAGACTCATTGAAAAGAAAGTTAAATATCTCTGGTAAAAACACCACAATACTCTTGTGCACAATGGGACAGGAGAAAAATGTCCACAGCAGTATAGTCTCTGGTTTTGAAGTCAGCAATATGGAAGGCCTGCTGTACCATGAACTCCCAGAGGTCTACACTCAAACGAAATTACCAGTTTCAAAACGACACATACCAACACAAGAATCAATAGACAAATGGAAATACTTACGTGAGGTGAAAATTCCACAATTGGACGCTGACATTGAGTTGTTAATAGGCACAAATGCTGCAAAGCTTATGGAGCCTTGGAAGGTGATAAACAGTAGAGGTAATGGGCCATATGCTTTTCGAACACACTTAGGATGGGTCATCAATGGGCTCATGCAAGAAACATGTCAAATGCAAGGAAGTCACTCATGTACCGTAGTTAATCGCATATCTGTAGCAGATTTGAATGACTTGTTGATTAAACAGTATCATCAGGATTTTCCAGAACTGGCAGCTGAGGAGAAATCAGAGATGTCAGTTGAAGACAAACAGTTCATGTCTGTGATGGAAAGTTCAAAGGAACTAAGAAATGGTCATTATTACTTACCGTTACCCTTTTAAGAAAAAATGCGTTAATGATGCCAAACAACTACCAACAGGCACAGCAGCTGTTATGTCTCTGAAAAGAAAAATTTGAAAAAGAATGAACAATATCATAAAGAATATACTGCATTTCTAGAAGGAATGCTTGAAAAGAACCCGCAGAAGCGGTGCCTTTGATGAACTAGAAACCCAAAGTGGAAAGGTGTGGTACATTCCACATCACGGAGTGCACCATCCAAAGAAGGGCTCCCTGAGAGTTGTATTCGATTGTTCCGCATCCTTCCAGGGAACATCCTTGAACAGCAAATTGATACAAGGTTCAAATCTCACCAGTAACCTGATAGGCGTCCTGTTGCGCTTCCGCCAGGAGCCAATCGCCCTTATGGCAGACGTGGAAAGCATGTTTCACCAGGTGAGAGTTATGGAGAACCATGTGGACTTTTTGCGTTTTCTATGGTGGCCAAATGGTGACTCAGGTCAACCATTGAAAGAACACAGAATGACAGTGCACTTATTCGGGGCAACATCTTCGCCAAGTTGTGCAAGTTTAAGCCCTCAAACAAACTGCCAAGATTTCAAAGATATCTTTTTGCATGAAACAGTGGAAACAATTAAGCAAGATTTTTATGTGGATGATTGCTTGAAATCGGTGGCCACTGAAGCTGATGCTGTGACGTTGTGCAAAGAGCTTGAAAGAGCTTGCTCAATGGGAGGCTTTCGTTTGCACAAATGGATAAGTAACAGCAGAACTGTCCTAATGTCCATCCCACAAGCAGCCAGAGCAAAGGAGGTCAAAGACCTCGACTTGGAATCCAGCGATCTTCCTACAGAAAGAACTCTTGGCATACAGTGGCACATAGAAAGAGACAAACTCACTTTTGCAGTGAGCCTGAAACAGCAGCCATGTACTCGAAGGGGAATACTGTCCATCATATCCTCGGTATACGATCCTCTTGGCTTCATCTCTCCATTCGTCCTTACTGCTAAGAACATTCTGCAAGATCTTTGCAAGCAGAATTATGCCTGGGACAAAGACCTACCAGACCACTACACGCAGCTGTGGCATGAATGGATGGCAGGTCTAAGTTGCATTGGAGAGCTCAGTGTCAACAGATGTTTCAAGCCAAAGAACTTTGGTCCGATAACATCTGCACAACTACATCACTTTAGTGATCGTCTGAAAAGTGGTTATGGTTGTGTCCGTCGTGCACGCTCGTCTCTCAAATTCAGGACATGAAGTGCACACCTCATTTCTAATGGGGAAATCACGAGTTGCACCATTGAAACAAACTACAATGCCAAGAATGGAACTCCCTGCAGCAGTGCTTGCAGTACGAATGGATAGACTGATCAAAGCAGAGTTACAACTTGCTCTTGAGAACTCCATTTTCTGGACAGATGGTACGTCAACATTGAAGTACATTCAGAATGAGAACAAAAGATTTAAAACATTTGTGGCCAATAGAGTGAACGCAGAATGACCAAGGTAAAACAATGGAGATACATAAACACTAAACAAAATCCAGCTGATTGTGCGTCTCGTGGTCTCAAGGCCAGTGCTCTTCTGAATTCGAAAGTTTGGCTGAATGGTCCAGAATTTCTCAAATGTCAGGAATCTGAATGGACAAATTCTGACATTACCATACAAACACATGAAGAAGAAGATGATGATGTGGAAGTGAAGAAGGATGTTCTTAGCATGAACTTAATTGTAAAGGAAGAACAAAATCCTACTCACACATTCATACACCATCACTCAAATTGGAACAATCTAACCAGAGCAGTAGCATGGCTACTTAAGCTAAAAGACATACTCTTGCAACTAAGTCAGAAAAGAAAGGAAATACTTACCAACATGAGTATTAAGAACTCAAATGCAGAGAAACAATGTCTGATGGAACGAAAAATGCAAACAGTTAAAAAATGCATGAATGTACAGCAGATTACTTTAGAAGATGTCAAAAGAGCAGAAAATGCAATTGTACGCTTTACTCAAATGGAGGCATTTCCAGAAGAAATCAAAACCTCGCAAAAGGAAAACGCTCATGTCAGTCGTCAGAGCCACATTCGTAAGCTTGATCCTATTCTGCAAGATGGATTACTTCGTACAGGAGGGAGATTAAGCAGAATGGCTATGCCAGAGGACCGAAAACATCCTGTGGTTCTTCCAAAACACCATCATGTGTCCAAACTTGTGTTAAAACACATCCATGAACAACTAGGCCACTGTGGAAGGAACCATATGTTGGCCAAACTGCGACAGCAGTACTGGATTCCAGCAGCAAATTCCCTTGCTAGAAAGCTACGGTCTGAGTGTGTGTTCTGCAGACGCCTACATTCAAACTTAGGAGAACAAAAGATGGCCGACTTGCCAAAAGAAAGAATAACACCAGATTTACCATTTACCTTTGTTGGAGCAGACTTCTTTGGTCCAATTACAGTAAAAAGAGGACTCAGTGAAGTGAAACGATATGGTGTCATTTTTACATGTTTCACAACTCGAGCTATACATTTGGAAATAGCCAATTCACTTGACACTGATTCATGTATCAACGCAATCCGCAGATTCATAAGCAGACGAGGGCAAGTGCGGCAAATAAGATCTGACAATGGCACCAATCTGACTTCAGCTGACCGTGAGTTAAAGAATGCCATAAAGGAGTGGAACCAAAGCAACAAACTCCAAGTTGCTCTGCAACAAAAAGGCATAAAATGGACTTACAACCCACCTGCCGCTTCACACTTTGGAGGAGTATGGGAGAGGTTAATAAAACAGGTCAAACAAACACTTTTATCACTGACAAAGGATCGGATATTAGATGATGAATCCCTTCACACTTTCATCTGTGAGGTAGAAGCCATAATGAATAGTCGCCCACTTACCACAAATTCAGATAGAGGTTCGAGGTCATTTGGACTAACGCCCAACCACCTTTTACTTCTCAAAGGGCAACCCACATTACCGCCTGGCTTATTTCAGAAATCAGATGTGTATAGTAGATGCAAATGGAAGCAAATACAATACTTAGCTGATATATTTTGGAAAAGATGGGTTAGAGAGTATCTTCCAAACCTACAAGAAAGACAAAAATGGTTTAAAAGAAAAGAAGCTACGCAAATGGTGACATTGTGTTAATTGCAGACCCTATTGCCCCTAGGGGATCTTGGATGTTGGGGAGAGTTATTGACACAAAGAAAGATTCAAAGGGAATTGTTCGTAGTTTGACTTTAAAAACAAAGACAAGTGTTATAGACAGACCGATCACAAAGGTTTGCTTATTGTTGGAAAATGACATGTAGATATGAATGTCCAATGTATATGTAATGTTTTACTTTACCTTGTAGGAACTAACATGTATACTGATCTTTACACGCACCATGGACTATGGACTATCCGAGCAAGAAATGTCTTGTAAACGATGCACATATCGCACATTCATACAAATACACATACACACAAATGGACTTTTTGAATGCACAATGCCTCTCGGCATAATGGACCTTTCCTTTTAAGTTATGCACTGAACAAGAAGGACTCTTAAAAAAAAAAAAAAAAAAAAAAAAAAAAAAAAGGGGGCTATTGCATTGATGGACTTTAATTTAATTCCATGTGATATGGTCTTGAATGAATTGTGATGTATGGCTCCACGTGTTTACTGTGTATATTGTGATGTATGGCTCCACGTGTTTACTGTGTATATTGTGATGTATGGCTCCAATGTTTTACTGTGTATATTGTGATGTATGGCTCCATGTGTTTAGTTTAGTTTGTTATTGTACCTATTTAGCCGGTAGCAATAAGAGGGCCGGTGTGTAGGAGCCATTAATTACATTCTCGTGATTAAGTTGATTTAATGACCCCTGCTGGTGACATGACCTTGTGGCCTTGGAAGGCCTTGGCACATAAGGAGTTAAATTGCACACCTGTGCCAATTAGTGGCATATAGGTAGAGAAAGGAGGAATCCTTGGGTAGTTGGTTTTTAAACTCGATGTTGGAACGCCAGCAGGCATATGGTTTTCAGTTGTATTTGTATTTGTTACTTGTCAGTTTATTTAGTTTATTTATAGAGACGAACGAAACGAAATACTGGAATAAACGAACGAACAAACTATTGAAACCCCTGAGGCGTCCGAAGTGACTTACTGGAAGGCACTACATTTAGATTTCACTATCACGTCAGTTGTACAAGATATTGACAGCGCGATAACCAGAAAACAATAAGGCATTTGTGGGGAAGAAGAACTCTTGTATCAGTTGAAACACGCCCCATAATCACATCCCAAAGGAGCAGTATCAGACTCAAATTCTGACTAGAATTGAGTTATGATGACGTCAGGTTAACTGCCATCTTCTCTTAGGAGAAGTTTGTCTGTTTCTTTAGAAGATCTTTAAGATCAAACTTGGAATGATCAGATGAACTGGGATAAATTGTGTGCTTTATTGTGAAATCTCTCCCTTGTCGAGATCTTAGACTGCTTCAGCAGTTTTGAACAACCATCATTCTGTAAGCCTGAATAATCATCATGTTCAACATGTGGCAACTACTATCAAGAATGTGTGCCTTCTATTACAAACAAACAAAGGACATTTTTCTTTTAATATTGATGACTGCTGGCTTTGAAATGACCCTGGTGCCTATCTGAGGCTTATCACGGTCATATCCATTTCAAAGTTAACTGCCATGTGTGAGAGCTCAGAGCCATGTCATCGCCAGGGTCTGCAAATGCTTGTAAATGTCGGCAATTGTGCATTTGTCTATTTTCTATTTCTTTTTGTTTTTGTTTTGGTGAAACAGTAAATGTCTGAGTAGAAAAAGCAAACGCACACCGTAGGAGTCACGTGATGTGTAATATTGGTAAACAAAAGGAGACTGCACACTCTAGCGCATTCACGCTTCGGCCTGTGGCCTTTCTTCTGACCTCAAAAAACTCCTACTACCGGTGTGAGTTTGCTTTTTCTACTCAAAATGAAACAGGAAATGTACCACGCTTTTCTTGTTGGTATTGTTAGTGTCCACCATGGCCCCAACCCACCCACACACAGTCGCACTCAAACATTCTCTAACACGCACGCACCGCGGCAAGACAAACATTTTAAAGGTGTTCAGTTGCGCCCTTTGCATGCATAAACGCGCCTGATAGTATAGTTCAAGAGAGGCGTTGATTTGACAACCTTTCACTGAACAAAGGTCGTCTTAGGTGGCTTGCCTGAGTACCGAGGCTTGAGTTGGGACGGGCACAGGCCCTAATGCATGTTGTTCTCAAACACTCGTCTGTTTAGCCTCTGCTCTGTCCTCTTTACAACACTGATTTGCACGCCATGGGAACTGGCCCATACAGATCCTATTTCACATCTGTTCATGAAAATGTGTAAATAGCCGCTATGGGTGACTGGGTGTCACAACGTTTTAAAAAGCTTATATATATCTTAGCTTCCCCCTGGAAATGAACACTGCTGTAATGTGTGTGTGCGTGTGCGAGGCGGCTTAACTTGTCCTTAATATGTTGACATATGGACATGGACCCCTCAATTTTCCTCAAACCCCAGCTTAAATCTGCTTAATACTGCTGTACAATTTCCTTGACAGTTTCCTGACTTGTAGAGAAGGGATGTGGTCCTGATTTCTCCATGCGGCACTAAATGAAAATGATATACAGCTGCCATTATGGTTTCAGCATTTGACATTTAGTAAATATGAAGATAAATGACTCACTGTGAGTCATTAATCACTGTGTCGCATACCTGAGGACATTACATCATGTCAACAACATTCCAACAGTCCAACATTGTCATCACTGTGATGTGCCCTGCTTTTTATTGGACTTTAAGTGGAAATGCTTTGAAGCTGTTAAAGTTTATTTGACAGAATATATATTTTTTCTGCATCTTTATGTTGTGCAATTTATGATGGTCTTCTTGTTACTGAATACTTTTGTTTTAAGTGTTTTTGTCTGAAGGCTTCGGGCTTCCTGTCTCGATTTCATCCTCTTAATAACGTTATACATCTAGAAGAGACATTTTTATTTTGAATCCACTTCCAAATAATGTGAACGTTATGACCTTGGCATGTAAAACGTTTAAGATCCACTTAACACCCTTCAGATGTCCACCAGAGTGTGGATGAGTGCTGTCTGACTGAGCGAGAGAGATGGTGAAAACATCTGAATGGCTTCTTGCTAATGGCGGCCATGCCTTCCATATCTGCCACATATGGAGAAATGTGTCTCCATCTTCCACAAGGGGTGCCGTCCCCTGTGTTGTTCGTGCAGGAGGTCCGCCACTCAGCCAGTGTTTGTGCTACTACTCCTTTCGTCCTCCTCCTCCCACTGGTCTTCCTCTCCTGTTTCTCTTCTCCTCTTTTCTTCTTCTTTACTCATCCCCCCCTCCTCCTCCCTCTCTGCTCCGTGTCAGTGTGGTGATTGAGAGGCTAGGGGTGCTGGGATGAAGCCCTCCCAGGTGGCCAACACATCAGAAGCCCACGGAACCGACTCCTGGCCTGAAGACAAACATCACTCACCCGCCTTTGTTGTCCGAAAGAGGAGGGGGACGGGGAAAAAGGGGGCTTGGGTCACTCCCGGGGGACGCGGTCCCGCGAGCCCACCAAACACACTTCTCCATCTCCAACCCCTGCCCCCACACACACCTCTTGTCCACAGAGGGAACATGTCAATCAAGACGTCTGCACTGGGGAGGTCTCAGTCACCCCCATCAGTCCTGGGGAAAATGAGAAAAGCAACTTGGGCCTCCTCTGCCCAGAACGTGGCTTACTGCCTGTGTAGGTCTCCTAGCAGGCCAGAAGGCTCGCCTGAAGATCCAGTCTTTCACATAAGGTATCATCGGGGGTCTGGCTTCATCAGACTTTCAGAGGCTGGTATCGTCTGGTCTGAGTTCAGTGCCTCTGCCAGACTAGTTCCGTGTGCTCTGTACCTTGAAGGTACTGAAGTAGGTCTGTGAGCATCTGGTTGTAGGTGAAAAAGATGAATTGCAAAGAACTTTTATGAAAGATTTGTTTTGTGATTTTTGTATGTTATCCAAAAAATCCTTTCTGTTTGTATATGAGATTGTGTGTGCATGTCTCTCTCTCTCTCTGTGTGTGTGTGTGTGTTCTGCAGCCATCATAACTGTAACGCTCCACCATGTTGCATTCCCAAGGAAAAAGTACTCATTAAAAATAGATTTTCTTTGTCCAGCTGTGACTGGATAAGCGTCTTGGTGGACAAGATGCAACAACACATAAGGATCGGACAAGTGAACAGTTAATTTGTCAATCGTTATTGACTTGTAAATATTTAATTGGTCTTTCACAAATGTGTCTTTAAAAATCCAAATTGTGTGTGTTTGATGTTTAGTGAGGCACTGGTCCAAGCTCTGTAGGTGGATTATGTCATTGAATCCAAACAGTTTACACCAGAAAGCTGCCTCAGTGACGTCACTATGTGGGCAGCTTTCGGCACTCAAACACAAACTCTACCACATGAAGAAAGGAGAAAAAAACACAGGAAGAAAGAGAAAAAGAAAAACAACTTGTTCGTTTCAAAGTCCCGGTCCTGTAAACAGATTACTTCTACCAACAGAAGACACCTGCCTCCCTAAAGCACATGTTCCTCACTCTGAATCCTGTCGGAATTTCTGTGGAGGAAGCTGGAGCCATATTTGGTCTGCAAGGTAGAATTAAAAACAGTCGAATGGATACTCCTTTGGCCAACAACACTATTTTCTCTGTCAAATTTAGTGAAATGAATGGATGCTGATCAAATATTTGGTTTGATACTTGATCCATAACTATTTCTTTCACAACCATGACAAATTAGATACATTCACAATTCACATCCTGTTATCAGGTCTTGGTGACCTTTGTTGATATCATATTCATATTCCACGGAATGATGTTTGGGACATGTAGTTGATTGAGACTTTTATTTTATTTCAGTGACACAGCAATGTTGCTGTGACACTGAAATAACATAAAAGTCTCAACGAGTTCCCAAATTGAATCCAAAATGCAGACCAAATATTTGGTTTGATATTTGATCCATAACTATTTCTAACACAACCACAAAACATTCTGGGCATTAGATACATGTGTGTGCAAACTAGTATTATAGCCAGCTTCAATTCTGCTTTATTTACTAATTACAGAGAGGAGATAGCACTTATAAAAGCAATTTTACAGTAATGGATGACCACGTTACAATTAGGGTGTCTGAGTGAGCTAATTCTATAGTGTTGTGTAGGTTTTTGTGGTTGAGAACGTATTGTGTATGTGGGTGTGTGTGAGAGAGAGAGAGATTGTGTACATGTTTATGTATGTGTGTGTGTGTGTGTGTGTGTGTCGAGAGAGAGCGAGAGCTTGTGTACATGTCTGTGTTTGTGTGTGTGTGTGTGTGTAGAGAGAGAGAAAGAGAGATTGTGTACATGTCTCTTTGTTTGTTTGTGTGTGTGTTTGTGTGTGTACATGTGCAGATGTCTGTCTGAGACAGTTGGGATTGTAACTGTAGCCCTTCAGTGATAGGAGTGGGAAAGCTCTGTTATTCCCCTCTCCTTCCTGCTGCCGGGACTAGTGCAGTGATGGGTATCACAATAACTAACACAGGTACGTGCCTATCACACCACACACACACATATCCACCTACACCGCCTCCTCTCCAAACACCTTTCATGGGATATGTGTGTGTGTGTGTGTGTGTGTATGGGGTGGGAGGGTGAAAAGAGTTAAAGTTGGATTATGGGACGAGGGCTGTTTCCGAAGAGCGGATCAGTGGTGGTGTAGCGAAGGGGGATACAGTTACAGCCTTGTTGGGCAGGCAGGCAGGCAGGCAAAGAGCGCGGCACAGCGTGGCTGTGGTTTTACAGCGTAGCCTATGAGACAAGTGGGGTTAGATAATGGGAATAGGCTTATGGTGACTGACAGAAAGAGGGTTTAAGGTGGTGGGGATTAGGGTTAAAAGTCACAAAGGTCATGGAAGGACCCAATTCAGACGAGCTCAGTCTGGGTCCCAGGGAGGAAGGTCTGCTGGGAAATGACCACTTCACAGGGGCCAGCACCTTTGATGTGCCACAATTGCACATTCCCCATATGACTCAGTAAACATTGTTCATTTTTTTTGGGTTAGTGTATAAACTATGACACATGCTGTTAAAGAATGTGTTTGTGTTTTATGTATGCTGCTGAGACCTTGAATTTCCCCTGGGGATCAATAATCTATCTATCTATCGATCGATCGATCGATCGTTAAGGTGCATTTTCAAATTCACATCCTGTTATCAGGTTTTGTTAATAGTTGCCAAAGGAGGAATTTGATAAAGACTGAATCATATTCTACGGAATGATGTTTGGGAAATGTAGTTGATGGGATGAAATAATTTTGAACATGTGTCACTGAAATAACATAAAAGGCTCATTGAGTTCCCAAATCTAAGACACTGTTTTGTAATGTGTAATCGTCCATGTAAATAAACATCTGGATGTGTTTTTTGTAGAGAAAATAATTTTCAAACTGAGTAACAGTAGTCATATTATCTTACATTCTTATTTGTTCTGTGGATTATTTTACTTTTTGCGACAGAGAATTGCTCCAAGGACACATTCTGGAAATATTTTTGGGATGATTAACACGGAAACTGCACCATACACTCATGTTGCACCATACATGAATGTTAATTTCCAAGAGGTTACAAGAAAGAGTCCTGGTCATAAATACATATTAGCCTATATTAAGTAAAGTAAAAAATATAAAAACAAAACAAAAAATCTTATTTTGATATATGGATTGTGTGGTTTATGTTCATCATTTGGATCTCATTTCCACTGAGTTGCTACATTTTACATACTGTATATATATCATTTTGCCATATTTATATTGAGCTGGCTTTAGTCACAGTAGAATAGTTTTCTTCAAAAATTGTTGCATGTAACTAATAGACTTGCAGGGATTACATACTTTTCTTATTATTTTCTTACATGTACATGCTTTTGTTTGAGAGAGGGAGACAATGCAAGAGGGAAATAAAGAGAAAAAATAATCTTGCACTATAAATACAAACATAAAAAGAAAGACCCATATGTAAATAAAACTCTTCTCAGAGTAAATGAGCAGGGACGGCTTATTGCACTCCCATTGCATGAGGCTATCAACATCCTGCCCATTCTAATTTGATGATGTGCCAGAGTTTATTCCTATCAGCCAGAGTCTGTCTCCAGTCAGACAATCGCTCATGAGAAATTAGCGTCTGCAGAACAGTAATCTGTCTAGGAATCCATCCGTTCCATACATGAACTCAACTGGCAAACAGACTCAGATTAGTCTCCACGCTTCTTGGATGTGGCTCAGTGGAGCAACACGTTCTAGTGTTAAGTTTCAGGTGGATGAGACAGTTGTGTTTAGTTTGGTGAACAGTCTAATGTTGTTGAACCTAGCCGCTAAGAAATTGGCTGCTTTTGTTTATTTGACACCAGGGTATTATGTGTCCGAATTAATAGTTGAACAGCTCTCCTTGTGCAGTCAATAGGGCCAGTCACTGTTAGTGCTGTCATTACAATTAAAGAGATCATCATTTTTTAATGAGCCTGAGCACCAAACAATGGGTGCTGTGATCTCATTTGAACTGAAGAATTAATAATGATTGCTGGCCAGAGCAAGTAACTTTTGGATGTTTTAGAGGCACGAGAGAGAGAGAGAGAGAGAGAGAGAGAGAGAGAGAGAGAGAAAAATATGAGAACGAGAGCAACAGAGAGCAGGGGGCCAAGTGATGGTGTATCTTATGGGGCGGTGTGCTCCTGTAAAAATCCCTTTTATCTGTCTCTCAGGTTGATGTCTATACAGAAATGGACAGGCAGGAGTTCTCCAGGCACGTCAGCCTGTTTCGCATACCCGAGATTAAGTAGCAAAAGTGACATCCAAGACCAATTGGGCCACCCAGGAGAGCTGCGGCTAGCGGAAAGGCTGTCAGAGTCCCCCTTCACACCATTAATCTTCAGCGCTCTCCTGGCCTGCCAACTCTCATCTCCTTCAAACGGGACAGAGGGGAGAGAGAGAGAGAGAGAGAGAGAGTGAGGGGTGGGGGACACAAAAAGAGAGAGAAATTGTGTTAGGGAGGGGGTGTGGGGCTCAAGTAATTCTGTTTTTCTCTACTTGCCAAACTCATAGATTAACTCTTTCGAGGACAATGCATGCAAATAGGCTTGCTGGTGCTGAAGAGACTGAGGAGACAGTGAGAAAACGTCCGTCTGTCCTCAGAGCCATAAAGCAAAGGTGTTCTACGTGTCCCGCTGCTTTTCGGAATCTCATCTTTTACAGACAGAGAATCTGCCCTGTCCAAGATATTATAATTTTTTTTGTTTTTGTCTTTTTGTAATACATTGGTTTGGAGCCCACTCTGTTTCTCCATGACATAAAATTTGCCAGTGATTACCTAAACAATGAAACCTTTCTTGTTCTCTTTGTTTGTGATTATTTGTAAAGAAAGGTTCTTGATGAAAAATGGATGGCTCTTTGGAGAGAATTGGTACACTGATGAATATCCACACTGAACTCTAAGCACAATAAGCATAATCATTAGGAGAAAAAAAAATCTTGGAACTCATGCATCTTTCAGGAGATTAACTTTTATCAGCATGTTGTGTTAAACCAAATTGCCTTTCAATCATAACCCATCTTTAAAAGCATTTACAATTAGCATGTTGGGGGAGAAATGTTTTATCCTGAGAATCACTAACATGAGAGTACGTCCCTGTGTCTACACACAGGGGAGTTGAGCAGGCCTCATTAAATCAAAATTGAAACTTGGGGCTGACTGGCTGAAGTGCTGTGACAGACTTCACCCCTCAACTCTCTTAGTCATCAATAGACACTTTGATCTCATCTTAAGAATGGATCCTCATTTCAGAGAGAAAAAGAAAAGGATAAAAAGAACAGATAAATGCAACCTCGCTGCTGTGAATGGTACAATGGGATGGAAGGCTACAGAAACCAACAAATAGCGTAAAATTAGTGGGCTCGCCAGTGGCATGACTTTAGTCCCAGGAGAGGGCCTTCTTACCTCCGTCCAGCTCCTGAGAACCAGGGAAAACCTGACCCATCTAAAAGTGACCCTTTGAAGAGACATGAACTCAAATTAAGCAGCATACCACAGATGCTTGCTGCTGTTTTCCTTCTTTTTTTTCCCTTTCTTGTTTGTCAGGGAGTGGTGGTGGTGATGTGTTGGAGGTGGCGGCAGTGGCAGTGGCACTAAAATATCAAGCTTGAAACTCAATAGTGGTTTACTTTAGACAACTTGAGTTTGATTGAGTTTGTTGAGTGAGCCATGCAACAGAGTACTCCCCAATGACCAAACTATTCAATGGGATTCTTTATCAAGCTATCAATGCGATTGTGGATGGACTAGACTAGAAATCACTTAAGAAAAAACAACTGTTAACACCACTATTAGCAGCCTATTGGTACTCATTAGTACTCAATAATCAGTGGTATACTATTGTAAAATATTATTATTGTGACAATTATTCCATATTTAGCGGGTGTTCTTCGGCACTGTTAATACCTCAGTCAGACAAAGCGGTGCCACAAATCATGAGTGCTGGACAGACTTTTATCCTAACAAACACTTTGAGAATTAAACTCAAATTAGTTGTGAGGGTATTTATACAAATTCCTCAGATACTGACATGTGTATACACAGGCTTGAATGACATTAAGATACACAGCGCAATTGAGAGACCTCACACATCTGTGTAGCAATCAATAACGGGACGCTTGTTTCAGTTCAACACACAAGAGTGCAGCCAAATTCACTTTTCAAACATACTGATGATTTTCTTTCTTTGCAGCAGGCAAAATGTCTAAAGACTAAATTGATGGTAAATTAAATGGTACTAGTTTACAGGAGACCTGTACTAATCTCTATTGAACCTTGTCAACCTTTCAAAGTTATGCATGAAATTGCTTTTGTCATAACTTTTGTGAAAAGGTTAGAAATGATAATCGAGTGTCTTGGTAATATGATGAAATTTTAACAACTGTTACCAAACAAACTTGTCTTCTTTTAACTTCTTTGAACTTTTATCTCAAAACGTGGAACCCAAAACAATCTGGCACATCTCACTGAGACCAATCACGGCTGTATTGCTGAGCTGTCTGTTTTATTTGTCTTGTTCAAATTAGGTGAGAGAACGAGATCTGGAGAAGGCATGCCCTCCAACACTGCTCATTGTGCTGCTGGCTCCGTCGCCTCCACTGGCACTTTTTTGATGTGCTCAGAAAGAGGACCATATTTCACAGCCAATGTGAGAGAATGTGAAGAATGAGCAGTCCTGTTCATTAATTAACGCTGGAGCACAGTGCACCAATTAAGCCGCAGACTTGTTGTGCTCTCCCCAAAGCAGTCACGCAGTTACAGTCACTCTGAATTTCAACACCACTGTTTACTGAATACAAACAAAGGACACCAAACAAGAGCTGGCGACCAGCGGACAAGCAAGTCTGGATAAGATGTCATTAGTTGCATTGGGACTACATCCATTCAGCCACCTACAGCCATATATTTCATAATTCTTTTTCTTTAGAGAACCCATGTTTACATTTACAGTTGTAATGGTGAACTAAAGGTTGGAAATACAAAATGATACACAACTGAGTATTGTCAGCAGTATAAGATGACCATTAGGAAAATACCAATGAACTTGGTTTGGTTTGCGCTGATTGTTTACTAAGATTAAAAGTAAGAATGTTCTTACATTAAAACCATATCATGCCAACAGTCAGCAAAGCTCTCTCTCACACACACAAAAGAGAGAGACAAAGAGAGAGAAATAGAGAGAAATAGAGCACTTATATCCTAATCCATACCTCTTATTATTTCCATCTTACAACTGTATGATTGAATAGGCTTTTCCACGTTCCCCTGTTAAATATGACCACTACACCGATATAACTAGAATTGCGGTTCCGAGGAACTGCAAGAGTGGGTTTGATCAGGGGCATGGAACTCGGCCTCATCCAAGGATTCCGACGGTACCTCATTTATGAAAATTGGGCACACGGATCAAAAGTTATCTGCATTAACGCAACATCCAATAAGCTAAAACGCATAAATATCGTGGTTGCTATGCTGGTTGCTAGGGCAATCATGCTGGTTGCTATGGTGGTCACTAGGTTAGAAGGCCAGCGCCTCCTGAGACGCCTGAAGGGTCAGTTCTGAGGTTGTTGGCTGCTGGAACCGAAAAATGGACTGCCTTTTCTTAAAAGACAATGTGACTGAATGTGACTGAAGTGCGGGCAAAGTTTGCACAGAAATGTACGATTTTTCCCACCCTCATCGACCTTGTCATAAAACTTGTTTAAATGATCCCACGACGCCTCCTTGCTGCTTTGTCGTCTACATCAGGGGTCCCCAACCTTTTATGTACCATGGACCGGTTTGATTCCTATTTTTTTTTTTCACTTCACCGAGAGAAGTCAGCTGGAAGTTTAGGCTGGAGTTGCCGGTGGCCCTGGCTGCGGAGCAGAGCAGAGGTGGAGCGGCAAGAGGTGTTCGAGTCGGCCTGTTCGCCGGTGCTCTTTAGAAAAATAAGGGGGAAAAAAGTTTGTTGTGTGAAACCGATGGCACGAGCCAGAGAGAAGGTCTAGGCCTTGGCACGATCGTGGCAGTGTGGAGTGGCTGGAACAGCGGAGGACAGCTCTGCGACAAGGCAGCACAGGAGGGATGCCAACGTCGGTAGCTGTAGCTGTGCGCAGCGTGGTCCGGCTGCGATGGAACTGGAGTCTGCTACCCCGACTGGCGAGACAACGGAGTGGAGCATCGGAGGTGCAGTGCCAGTTACGGTGTTCAGCGCCAGGGAGTCTGAAGAAGCTAGCCTAACTTACTTATCGTTGACGTTGACCCGACACGTTCATAAGTTAGACCATACACTGATAAGGACGTCCATCAAACTAAAAGGGTTCGTTCTTCGATGTCTTCAAATTCGTTCGAAAGATTTCACGCGAGATTTACGCATAGGATTTACGCCACATTCCAGAGAGTTCTGTTTTCCCAAGATGGCGCCCATCTGTATATGTGAACGAGACATGAACGGTACTGTTTTTCTTTTTAATAAACTACCTATAGACTTACACAGTTCTCAATGCTTCGGTTTACATGTAGATACCCTCATTATGATACAGTGTAAGTGTGTTGCTATTTGGAGCCTTGGTAGCGATTTATTTTTACTCTACGTTCAGTTCAAGCAACGTTGTTTGGTGGGTCAGGTGACGAGCCGTCGAATCACAGCACAGCACCCATAATGCATTGCAACACACCTTCATGAAGGGACTCATCGGCTTGCTGGATCAAACCCACTAATAATAATAAGTAAACTTAAGAAGAACAATATTGGGCTTGCATGGCTTTGCCATGCTGTGGTCTTGCTGGATCAAACCCACTAATAAGTAAACTTAAGAAGAACAATAGTGGGCTTGCTGGATCAAACCCACTAATAATAAGTAAACTTAAGAAGAACAATAGTGGGCTTGCTCCGCAAGCCTGGATCAAACCCACTAATAAACTGTTCTGTATAGGCCTGTTGCAGAACTAGGCAGCAAAATGTTGATCAACTGTAGCCTACTCCTGCACCACATTTTCCAACCTTATGTTTTCCAAGAGTCAGAGTGAGCAAATGAGCTGTGCCCTAATGTTTATCAGAAAACATATTTGATCTTTATTCCCATCATTCTCTTCAAATTTTCATTTTAGGCTAAGTGAGATATTTCCTTCATCATTGCTGTCAATTTTTCAGTCAATATATCGTTCTTATCTAACTGTGAAGGAATAAATGACCTAGCCGTGGTCTTCATAATTGTTACACTATTAGAAAGACCGACTGTATTATTTCTGAGGATTCTTTCAATTGAGCTTCGACTTTAGCGATATAATGACGGAAGCATTTTTGGAACAAATTGCTTGCCGTAGTTTTAGCAGACTAATGTAAACATGGCGTCCTCAATGTCACTCCTCAACCTAAGCCGAGCCTGTTTACTGAATCCTGCGACCAAAGTATTTCTAAACCCCACCAGGTAATACGTATTCGTATAATATCTTAAACATTAGTCGTTTATTTCACAAGAATTGCACGACTCTGTCAACGCAAGCGCGTATGTAACTTAACTTGGTTAGCATCAATCCAATGTCAGCTACATGGTAGCCGCTAGCGCTTAAAGTCAATTAGGTATAGTATATCGAGGTTATGTAGAAGAACAAGACAGTAACGCTAGCCTACTGTTATACCAGTTAACCAAGATGGAAATGAATAGATTATAAGTGCGCTATCTGAAACGTACCTACAAAAGTAGCGTCAATGTCAGCCAAGTTGTCAAAGGTGTTTGCTAGCATATCATTAGTGCTAGCTAACAACAAGCATTTTAGACCTGGTTAGCATAGCACGCTAGTGTAAACGGTCAACGTCACTGTTATGCAGGTTAATATAAACTACTACATCGTTATAATATGCATACAAGAGAGCACTGTTACTTGGCTGACACGCAGTTACATTTGTAAATGCAGTAACTTGCCTTCATTATTCAGCTATGAGAACTGAACAGGCAATGCATCAGATGGAAATGGCTCTCCCCAGCAGTCATTGTTAGTTTGGGATATAACAGTTCAGTTCTTACAGAGTCAATACTGCGCCCAATGCAAACATACTCAAAGCTATGCATTACAGTTGCGTTAAACTTAAGCATAACTTGAGTTGGAGCGTTCCTTGTTGCTTATATGACTGATTTAACGATGCCCGTTGGTAGCTAGCTGGCTAGCTAACATTACTTTTAAAATTAATATCACATAGAAATGGCTAAGTGTTTGAAAAGGCACATCATGCACACAGCATCGGAGCGAATGCCAACTCGTGTGGAATCAGTGGACTGTACAGTGCTACAATGCAAGTTTGGAAACGTTTCCAAACTTTGCAAGCTTTCACAAGTGACATGACCAAAATGTGTAGGTCGTGTATTTGATCAAATATGCACGCAAGCTTTAAAGTTCACAGTTGGTCTTGCATCTTTTGGAATGTTCGTCCGTATGGTAATGTGAGTGAAATAAATGATCGCCCATAGCATGTCTTATCGGCATTTGGGTGGTAAATCAAAATCTCCACAATCGCACCCAGAGGGTAAATGGCTGCCAATATTCCCCTGGCCGAGCAGGATGAAGAGATTTTAATTTGGATGGAATCATTCTTTGTTCTCTTAACTAAATGACGCCACAGACCAGCCGAAGAGGACACGCTCAGACTAATACACAGCCAAGTTTGATTGGCTCAGTTCTACAGACTGATTTTCTCAGCTCAGTGCCTTTCGGTTAGTTGGAAACTAACAAGGTATAGGCAAGAGTAGGCTACTCTTTGAGAGAGCTGTTTTGTTTGAGGAATGCTTGGACCCTCTTCTTTCACTGATGTTGTGCAACATCATGGTGATGGCCTACTCATTTGGAGGTGCTCACCAATCAGGGGTGGCACAAATTAAAGAGATCCCATACAGATCCCATCTAGAATATTAAAAAATCATATCACAAATCACAATCGCAATATCTGTGAGAGAAATCACAATTAGATTCCCCCAAATCGTGCAGCCCTAACCAACAGTGCATTAATTTTGTCTGTACTGTGGAGGGTATCTTAACCCAGTTGTAGTTGTACACATCCTGGCCCTGCAGACGTGTAGAAAGGTCAGAGGGACATGCCCCTCATCTTGTCCCAATCCCACAGGTCAGAACAGAGCCCCATAGCCCTCTGGTTCATGATGACCCTGCGGCTTCCATGAAGGCACTTGCGCTGTGAGCTCCACATCCCTGGCACTCTCCCCGCGCTCTCTGTGGTAGACGGAGCCACATACAGTGTGTTCTGTTGTTGACCAGCCGTGTGGGAGCTGGCCAAAAGCTCAGCAGACAGAACTAATAGGGGGAGAGAAAGGATCTGCCCGCTCGCCCTTCTCACCGTCGCCACCTCCCTCGCTCTATCCCATCCCCTCTCTTCCTCACCCCATTTGTTCCCAAGACTTTTCTCCTTTGTTCGAGCCACCACTGTTTGACTTTTTTTTTTTTTTTTTTTTTTTAATGTTTTTATTATTTCATTTATTTGAAGAGATTTGTATTTTAACTAGATGCAAAAGGGTGGCCATATCTATTTATTGCCTGCTTGAAGCTACTGCCACATCTTTGTCCTGTCTTCCTTCACAGGGCCCTCACTACATCGGTATGGAGACAGGCTGAGAGCAAAGGGCAGGATTCGCAGCTCATCACCGTTGAAGAGAAACTGGTGAGACCTTTTTTTTCTGTTTTTACTATTGTTGAAGATGGCAGGCTTAGCCTAGCTCCATTTCACCTGTGCCACAGTATGATGTAATACTTTAGAATAGTTGACATGACAAACTTGATGTGATATGATCTGAAAGGTTGAGAAAAAGAAATTGGGGCTACACAATGTGGGTAAAATATCTTATTGCGATTTGTGAAATGAGTTTTGAATGTTAATGCGCACACCACCAACCAGAAGTGGCATAGTCAATGAGGGTGAAATGAATATAAAAGCTAGAAATGTGACAATTAAATGTGCACAATTATTTGTAGCTTTTGCGATTGGGTAATTGCGTTGGTTCATATTCCGATTACCATTGCATTTGCAGTAATTGTGCAGCACTAAAAGAAATGTACTTTCGTTCTCCTTTTAGCTCTTTAATCTGTCACTGTCAACCTCAGCAGAGACTAGCTGTGTAATAAGGCAGAGAACGAGGCTAACACAGTTCAATGAAATTAGCAAGCAGACTCCACAAATAATCGTCTGTGCTTCTAATGTTGCTGACAGCACTTTTGCTGAGTGGTTGTGTAAAGAAAACCAAAGGAACATGCTTGAATAATCAAAAAAGTCTCAGTGAGACTATGCTTTGGACTACAGTGCTGATTGAAGCCTAGTTTTAGTTTTGTGTTCTGTAAACCTAATCTAGTACAGTCACAGGAGCATCTATGGTTCATTTTTCCACATTCGTTTTTTTAAGACTCTTTGAAATCCCATCTGGTGTTTCCCTGCTAGAGATATGGTCTGCATGGCAGGAAAGAAGTTATGTCTTTGTGTCTTTCACCATGAGATAAAAAATATTCCTATGCTACAGCGTTCCATTTTAGATATATTCCATAGTTGCCATCAAGAAAGGAGGGTTTTTTTTGGGGGGGGGGGCAGTTTCATTTATCTTTGTGTTATTTACACAAGTTGTCTGCTCAGGGAGTGGTTTTCATTGCCTTCATGTCATGGATATGAAACATGGTATTTGTTGATGCTTTCATCTCAATCAAACAACCCCTTTGACCTTCTTTTAAAATTAATACAGGCCTGCAACTTTTTTTTAAATCTTGGCTGAAAGACGTTTGTGCAGTCTAAACATGAATAACTAGTCTGAACCAAGACTCCTTGTGACTGTGTTCAGAGAGGGAGAGAGGGAGGGAGCAAAACACTCCCTCCTGTGTGTGTGTGTGTGTGTGTGTGTGCGTGCGTGCGCGCGTGTGCACACGCTTGGGTGTGGGGGGTATTTGGCTGAGGACGGTATCTTGGCTTTGGTTATTTCAGACAGGACTTAGCTGGCAGAACAACCTCTTCCCAGACCAAGAAGCCCATTGCCCTGCAGGGACCAGTCTCAGGCAGAGGAGGAAAGAAAGGGTCAACAAGCCATGCACATTGCACACACAGACAGGAAGAGAGGCAACCAACCAACCAACCAGACAGAAACACCTTCAGAGGATACAAGAGATGGATAGAAAGGAAAGTTGCTCAACCTAGTGGATGGAAGGATAGACAGAGAGGAGATCTAGACAGATACACACACACACACACACACACACACACACACACACACAGGCAGACAAACCTGATTACAGACCAGGCAAACAGACCAATCCAACCAGCCAGATAAACTCAATAGAAAGAGGAGAAAAGAGGAAACAGAGATACACCCACAGATAACAACAACAGGTAATTTTAAGCCAGACACTGTTGTATCCAAAAGCTACCTAGACCTGCAAGGGAAAAGGAGTGACAGACAGAGAAGAGAGCCAACAGTGAGAAAAAGATGGGAATTCCTAAACTAGCTTTGGTCAGCTAGTGGAAGAGGTGTGTGTGTGTGGTGGTGGTTCTGGTGGTGGTGTTTACGTGTATGTGTGTGTGTGTGTGTGGGGGGGTTGTTGTGCTGCTATGTGAATGGCACACTTTTAGCTTGTAGGTGCATTTTGCATCCTTGACATCTCAGCAGGGGTCCAATAACTGGTCCCTGTTGCACTTTCACAAAAATAACCACATCAGACTTTACTCACAATCAGATACAACTATACTGAACAGGGCTTAAAATTCATTTTTCAAAATGGGGGGGAATTCCCCCCTTAGGTTATTCATGTAGGGGGATTTACACAATTTGGGGGGGAGGGGGGGTTGATTCTGATACCAAGTCAAGAATTGCGATTTCAATACTTCGATACTTTTAAAAAAAAAAGTGTTTGATTTTGGGGCCCCCACCACCCTGACGTCATCAGTAATATATACTGTAGTGGGATCATTCACAACAGTGGACATCCTAGATTCTGCTTGACTCTCTCCACACACACAAACACACACTGAAAATGATAGCTTATGTGATATGTTTCTATCATATATTTTTGAATTCATATAGAGTGTATTTATTTAATAATGCATTTTTTAAAGTATAGCATTTTACTAGTAATTACTATAGTAGCTAAACATATTTAGTCATTTGAATGCCTCATATTGGCGTTTAACCTATAACACTTAAGCATATCTTTAATGTGGTGTGTAGGTCCAATTGAGTGCACATTGGTGATGAGTAGGTGTAATTCAGTGCCTGTCACTTTAAGAAAATACCTGAAAGTAATTCTATGGAGTAATTAGCCCCCTTCAACCTGGCGGTTTTAGGCTGTAGTAAGCTAGTGAATAAAAGTTGTGCATAGTCGCGGTATGTGTATGCAAATCATTATGTTTTCTATGTCATTAGATACAATAAATTTTCAAAAAAGCGAACATGTTAAAGACAATCTTTCTGGGATCAAGTGTTGGCGTGACCTGAGCTAGCAGGATAGTTACCAAGGAGCTCTTTCCAGATGTAAAAGTTTGCCATGGTAGGCGTAGCCTATTTGCGTAAAGCGCAAAGTGGTTCTCTCTCTCTCTCTCTCTCTCTCCGTGTGTGTGTCGTCTGCATGAGGCTATGTTCAATTCAACTTCGGTAGTTGATCAGTCCGGTCAATAGCACGCATTCACGCCACTTAATGATTAGGCTATATTAACGTCATCAGACAGGCTGTAAAAGTGTATCGCGGGAATTTCTCGCATTATGATGGCTAGAGTTGCGGGACTTGAACAAATTATGCGCAATACCCGCAATCCCGCAGTGAAATTTAAGCCCTGACTGAACATCACTAAAGTGGTAGTCATGCCAAATGGTTTAGTTAATTTAAACCAATTTAGCTAAGCATGCCTGTGGACTTGTGCTCATTTCCTGAAGATGACACTTGGCTCTTAGTCACTGCTGCTCTGTCTGCTTCACATTCTCATCTAGTTGCCATCTCAGCTGTGAATCTATACTCCCAACACAATGCTCCTAACACAAACTTTTGCTGTGGAATGTTGGAAATGATTGTATAGAGACTGGGAGAGAGAGAGAGAGAGAGAAAAAAAGGCTGTGCTGAATGTATGGCAGCTTGCCTCCTACATGTTCCTAGTTACAAACAGCCTGCACTTGGTGTCCCTGTATTTCTGATCTCCTGGACAAAATACAGTCTGCTCCAGGGAATTTGCAAATGTAATTCTCTGGCACAATCATAGTTGTGAATACATTTTCTTTTCATCGAACCGCCTCTTAGCAGTTGTCTCTAAACATCTGTAATGGAATAAGGCTTATCTGATTATCGGAGCTACATTTTGAAATGTTATTTATTCATTGGAAGAGGGGGGGGGCATCTGTGTCACTCAAGTGTCACATAAATACAGCCTTGAATCTACCTTCCCTTATTTATGTTCCCCCCGCCCCCTTTCTCCTCCCTACCCTTTCCCATTGACTGATGCTGACAGCATTCATCAAGCTGAATATGCAGTGAGGTGCTTGTCAACATGCGTGAGTGAGATGTGTAGTTATCGGAATTTGGCATCTCAGATTCGGCAGCAGGCATACAGACTTACCAGCATCCCCCATGCTGTAACCGTGTATGTGTATGTGTCAAAGCTCATGTGTGTGAGTCAGTGTTGGTGCCAGTTTAAAACAGATGCTCTGGAGATCGGTTGTCTGTTTGTGTGTCCAAACTATGCTAAAATTAGGATATAACTGTCAACTGTCTGTCCCACTGTGGTCTCTGGTTTACCCCCTTTTGGAGTAATCATGGCTGCATCATCCAGACCAAGCCGTGGTTGTTTATTGCGAGCTCCTTGTTAGTCTTGTATATCAATCACTGTTTTTTCTCAAACTAAACACAGACACAAATGTCTGAATTTTTCCACCCCAAAATAAAACCAAAAGAAAGTATGCATGAAAAACGAGAGAGAGAGGTTCTGGTATGTTGACTGACTGAGCCTTGCTCCTGCTGCTGCCTGCCCGTCCCATCCCCCCTCCCCACCCACTCCCCCGCCTCATTTTGCTTAGTAATGACTGTTTGATTAAGCACACTGGGCTGTTAGCAGCACCGGCTGGCAAGTCAGAGATACTCACTTAATGTCTGCAGGGCACTCGCCGGCTCACTCACTCGACCTCTCGCAAGACAGGAAGGGGGAGCTTCCCCCTCTGCCATTCTGTTTGTCTTTCTTTCTCTTTCTCTCTCTCTCTCTCTCTCTCTCTCTCTCTCTCTCTCTCTCTCTCTCTGTGTGCCCTCTTTTTCCTCCCACTTTCCCTCTCTGCTTCTCTTTCCTTGCCTCTCTGTTTGTCTGTCTCTAGAGATCGTGGTGGGGGTTTTGAGACTGCTGCCCAAATTAAGGAAACACAAGAATCCCTAACTAGTACTGAGCCCCTCTTGTAGACCCCGGTCAGAAACGTGCTGAGAGATTTGTTTTTTAAGGGCTCTGAAAGGGAAGGAAGCAGAGGTGGTAGCCAGTGGAGATGGGGACCAGTGTATGTGGCTCTCCTTTCTTTCTTTCTTTCTTTCTTTCTTTCTTTCTTTCTTTCTTTCTTTCTTTCCCTTCCTTCCTTCCTACCTTCCTTTCTTTCTCCCTCTCTCTCCCCCCCCCCTCCACTCCCCAGGCCTCAGGTATTGAGGGCAGGCGGCGTCTGGCCAGCTGGCTGCGTGGCGTGCGCTGGCTGCCCGGTCTACTCAGCACTGGTGCGTCTCATAACAGGCCCTCACAGTCACTATTGTAGGAGGGAATCATCTTGTTCGTGCCAGTCGACGCAGGCCATTTTCTCACCGTCTCTTGTGTCTCTTTGCTTCTTTCATCTTCCCATCCCTTTTTTACGCTGTAGTTACACTGGACCTTACTTTATAATATAGTCTTGTTTTGGCACATCAGTCAGTGTAGCATGTAGCACAAATTAATTGTCAGCTATGGAGTCTTTTAACCCCCAGCTAAAAATGTGCTAGAAATGTTACAAATCCTGAAGTGTGATAGTTTGACACATTCAAATGTACTCATCCAGTTCTTCGTCAGATAGTAGTAGTTCAGCAAGTTGTATTAGCCTACATCTCATTGTGGGTAACGTTTTGTTTACAGTGGACATGGTGTATCTCTTCCCCTCAAGTGACCGGTAATTACAAAGTCTTAAACATGGGAATTGAACAACTAATGAAGAAGGGTTGATCAGAGCCCTACCGCTACTGTAGCATACACATATCTGAACATTCCACTTATTGAACTTTTCAGACAACCGTTGTCTTTGTTGGTGCATTCATTGGAATGAAAAGCCATTTAGGTTAATGACAACACTTATTGCATTGGTCTGATGTGGTAGATGATGGGGTTCAACACTGTTATTGCATTGGTGTGATGTGGTACGATGATGGGGTTCAACACTGTTATTGCATTGGTGTGATGTGGTACGATGATGGGATTCAACACTGTTATTGCATTGGTGTGATGTGGTACGATGATGGGATTCAAGCTTCCAGACTGAATTGGGCTCATGTGTTTTCGCTTCAGCAACAAAACAGCGTCCGTGAGGCGGGTTTACATGATTGTGCAACATGAAAGTCTGCCTCTGCTGTTCCCGCCTCCTTCAGCCTCCTTCGTCAGCCTCTTCCTTTCTCTCATTTTCCTCTTTCCTTTCTTCATCCTTCTCCTCGTCTTTTTTCTTTATCATCCCACTCCCCTTTTCTCTTCCCTCTGTCCCTATCCTCCCCTCAGCCCCTTCCCCTTCCCCACACACTTCTCTCTTTAGCACTCACGTCTCAAGTGTCTTGTTTTGTCTAGCCTTCTCTCTCATCAGCTTGTGCCAGGGGGAAATAAAAAGTGTCCAAGTGTCCAAGGCCTGAGACCGGAGGGACAGGGGTCTGAGGATGTGGGTTCTTTTGAAGATCCCCCCCCAAGAGAGCTTTTGGGGTGTCCCCTCCGATATAGCATTTCATATACTTAAGGCTCTGGTTCAGGCCCTCGAAGGCTGCTGCCCCACTTCCCTTGCCTCCCACATGCAATTTGTGCCAGGTGGGGACAAAAACAGTACTGTTAAGATTCTCTCCCTTTTGTTTGGTGTGTGCAGTGTAACAACTTCATCTGGCCATTCTGAGGTGGACAGACCTGTCAACATGTCAGTATGTCGCCGTTCTCCGTTTTGGTGTTTCATTTCCTCTCTCGCACCCTTGTTGCCTCTTCACTCCTTGAAAAATGTCGAGACACTGTGATTAATGAGCTCGCCATTGGTTAAGCGTTGGCGATGACACATCTCTGTGTTTTCGTTCAGCATTCAGATTGCACGGGCCACCCCAGGAACGCCTTTTTTGCTAACGAATGCTTTAAATTGGCATGTGCAGCCGCAACGCACAGGAACTACTCGGAAGTATTGGAAGCTGTACCTCCCAGTCAGTTAAATCATTTTAAATTTGTCTGCGTGATTTGACCAATACATGAGGGTCTCTTAACTTTTCTGCTGCCCACTGAGTGGGACTACTAGCACAGAGTAAGACTGAGTTGAAATTACGAAACCCATGGGATTGTTCGGTTTCCCTATTCATATTTTAACACAAGCATTAGGACGGGTGTTGGGTTTGTTAAGGCCAATGTTATCTGATTGCACGTCAGCAACTTCCACCGAAATCCACAATTCAATTCCCGTAAGTCAGGGATCAGGTCTGATTCACATGTGACTGTGATCCGAAGCTGTATTGATATTCTAACGTCAGAGGAGGAATGAGGTCTGCTCTGTAAAAAGCAGCTGTTCTCAAGTTTGCTGTTGATTTCACTACTTTGTTAGCGCGAGAGGCCTGACTCATACTTCGGAACCCTCCAAGAAAAGGAAAAGTATATATAAGCCTGAAACACACTATCTATTTGTGAATAACTGTAGATGTATGCTTTTTGCCACACCGTGGTGCCATTTGACCTTATGGTCACACCAACACAACAATGCTGTACAGCTTGTTTAACAGTACAATGGATGCTTTATCCATAAAGGTGAACTGCTGTGAATCCCCATTGCTTCTAGTTATGCACTTTTTTCCACTTGGTCACCTTTATGAACCCTTAGTTAATACTCTGGTGCAAACAGCTCGAGTTCTAGCTACCTTTGACTGGGGAGGGATGTCAATTCATTTTGGGAATTCATACAATTTTAACATAAAAAAAAAAATTAGGATGTGACTCACACATTACTCACAAGTTGTCGACTCTTCACAGTTTCCCCATTAAGCTCAGTGTGTTTGTGTAGGTTTGTGTGTACACTCTTGGCCATCAGGGAAGAATAACAAACCGCTCTTCCTCTTTGAGCCAAAATTAATCATCATCACAAACAAACACATCCCTGAGCTTGCTGAGGTGTTAGTCTTTCTATTTGTGTGTGTGTGTGTGTGTGTGTGTGTCATGTTATTGTCATATGTTGACCGCCGCACAGCGAAGCGGCGGTCATATAGGTTTAGTCAGATTTTTATTTATTTATTTATTTATTTATTTATTTATTTATTTTCGTGATGCCCAAATTTCCGTCAATGATTCCCCGGACACTGAAAGACCGGGGTACACGAAACTTGGTGGACATGTAACCCCACATGGATAGCATGGAACCATCGTTTTTCTTTGATCTGTGTAGCCCTCCGCTGAATTGGACCCCCCCCAGGAGGGTAGGGCAGACACAGTTTTCTGTGAATATCTCAAAACCGTAGGGTTTAGGAGGACCATTTTTTTTTTTGTATGTTGATCTCAAGGGGCCATGTCAACCCATTCCATAACCACTCATTTCATGTATAGCCCACCTAGTTAAACACAAAAAAGTAAAAATGAGGTGGTGTAATTGAAGGTATCTGTGACCTAACATAGTCAAAACTGCACAAAATTGAAGTGTAGGATCATTATGACACCCCTATGTATGCACGCCAAGTTTTGTGGAATTCCGTTCATGGGGGCCACACAATAAATTAATTTATGTTACTATACACCAACTGGCCTGTAGGTGGCGGAGACAGTTTTCTGTGAATATCTCGAGAACCGAGGGCCTAGGAGGTCCACCTTTTTTGTGTGTTGGTCTTAAGGGGCATGTCAACCCATCCCATTACCACTTATTTCATGTATAGCCACCTAGTTAAAAAATTAAAAAGCAAAAATGAGGTGTTTTCATCTCAATATCTCTGGCTGACAAGGTCAAAACTGCACGAAATTAAAAGAGTAGGATCATTATGACACCCTCTGAATGCATGCCAAGTTTTGTGTACTTTTCGTTCATGGGGGCCTTACAATAAAATAATTTATGTGTACATTTAGTGACGTGCACCAACAAGGATTCCCGGACACTGAAAGACCGGGTACACAAAACTTGGTGAGCATGTACCCCCACATGGATAGCATGGAACCGCCATTTTTCGTTTTCATCTGCAGCCCCCGCTGGACTGGACCCCGAAAAGGAGGGTAGGGCAGACACAGTTCTCTGTGAATCTTTTATGGTATGTTGGTCTCAAGGGCCCACATCAACCTGGCTCATAATCACTCATTTGTGATTTGCCCCACTCGCAAAAAAATGAAAAATCAGTAGGATTAAAAGAAAGCCAAAATAAATATTCATCATCATGGCTGCATTTTCAGTATTGGCTAGAAGTAGTCGCTTGTCCACTAGATGGCGATCGTTGCAGTGAGACGCAATTTTTGTTGGAAGTTAAAAGTGGGTTGAAAACAATGGACGCCTTCATACAAGGACTGTAATTTACCGCAGCCAACATCTAATAAGGATAGGGACGATGTTCACATGAAGTGTAATTCCCATTTCTTCTTGAAGCCTAAATAAATCTAAGGATGTTTCTCGACATGCTTGGTTTTACTGCAGGTTCGTTAATCTTGTAATATCAATAAGGACCTAGGTAATGTTACCCGTTAAGCTTGGTTGAGTGATGGAGGCATTTGATTTATTGCATTTGTAGAAAATTATAAATGCTTATACCAAGCAAATGTATAGCAGCACTGTTTGTATCTTTTGACTGTCATTTATTGCACGTGCTACAAAAAATCATTCTGTGCAATGGAAGATTTACCAACGCTATAATCGGGTCTGATACAGTTTTGCCTATACATCGTGAGACTGAGACGCCTGTTTATTTTGTTTTAAGTGCGTGCAGGGTGTGAGAGGGGGAATCGATGTGCTTTGATTACAGCTTGGTAGTTGTAGTCTGTGAAATTAAAAAGCACGCGGTGTGAAGTATCCAAACAATGACACCTTCATTTCATTATGGCTGCTTTAGCAAAACACCTTAAGCTACTGTGTAGTGGGTCCCATTTAGAAGTGGCTACTTCATTCAAGGCTTTCCTTGACTCATGGAGCTGCTGAATGTTATTACAACTTTTCGCCACGATATGACAGTTTAAGTCCGCTTTTGATACTGTAAGGCGTAAGCCATTGGTTTCAAAGGAGATTTTATTTGTGTCGCCAGCATAGCCTATTGACAATTTATGTTGTCAATAGGCCTACCTTATAATCCTACCTGTAGCTTAGGGAAGCTAACAACTTTCTATTAGGATCTAGTTTGTTAGTTACCGCTTTGTCATAACTCCCTGATGCATTTTTGCATTTAGAATAGCCAGAGCTGCATATCTCAATCGAAAAATTAAACAATATCGGTGCCTCATGGACTAGGCTGGGTGAACCCAGCCTGATCTGCCCGCTATTTATTTTTTGATTTCTTAAAAGATTGAGCTTGGTCTGATGAAAGCCAGACTAGCCATGGACCTCAGTTAAACAATGCAAGGGAACATGAATCAGCCTATATTTGCACTAACAATAACGACAACAGCTCTTCAACTTTGACCCGCTAAAATGTGTATGAACAGTCTAGTGACGATTTCATCAAGGCCCATTTGGACATGTCAGTTATTTGCACCACTGGTTAGATGTAAAACAGCATTTCGTTTCAGACTAGGCTACTGTTACTTAATTTGTGCATTAACAATAACGCTTTCAGACTACTGTTACTTAATTTGTGCATTGACAATAAAGTATTACATGAACTAAAGATGACTAAAATCTTCTGTAGAAGAAGAAACATTCACAAAAAATCCATCCATCCAAAAATGACCTTTGTTTTGATAGCTGTTGAAAACGGCATGGAACTGACAGAGATGTTTTTGTTTATAAATACATAAAAATAAATAAATAAATAACATTATGCTGATACCTTTTGCTTTTCCCAAATACAATGTAGCCTACAGGTGTAAGTGACCTTTCATCAATCCAGTTGCAATGGATGAACTGTGATGAACTGCCCTACTTGTGATTGTTTAGAGATTTTAAAGGTTTTATAACAATTCTACATCTTCTTTGGCTATTCTACAATCTATTCACCTTTTCAGCACCAGTAGGGTACTTTCTGTGCAGCCGCGACACACACACTCAGGCATGCCAAACAAGCATACACAAAAGTTTCAAGAGTGGGGATGGAGTAAAAATATGGAGACAAATTGAAGTGTGATTTATTTTCAAGAACGGATGTACAGGACTGAGCTGGCGGTCATATTTTGTACCGCTATGCGGTACATCTAGTTCCCCTGACCTCTGTAGCTTATTTCTGTTGGCCCTATCTCAATAGGCTTGGACGAGGAGCAGTGTTTGCCCCTGTACCATCTTGTCTCTCAGTAACAGCTTGTAGGGACAAACAAAACAACAAGGCTCTAGATTGGACTAGCTCACGCGGAAGCCATCCTCCTCACTGTAATGTGAGAATTTCGTTAACCCCTTGACGCCAACTGCTTTCACATTCTCACTCTCACCCAGACACACACACACACACACACACACACACACACACACACACACAGACAGACAGACAGACACAGACAGACACACACACAAACACACCATGCAGACGCAGATGTTTTGTTTGTGTCTATTAGTAACCCCCCATGTGTCTGGTAGGCAGCTAAGTCCTGCGGCGCTGCACTTCAAACAGTGACCGGGCTGGTGGAGAGGCATAATGAGTGAAGCTGACAGGTAGGGCAGGGCTTTCCTGGCAAGGGGTTAAGGGTGAGATGTTTTCTGTCTAATTTCCACTGATTTAACCTAAGTGATCATTTCACTCGAGACTCGCCTTAGCACCCCACACCACACCATCACCACCACCACCACCACCCCGTGACCCACGTGAGATGGCCACCCCCAGCGAAGAGAACTGTCGCTGTGTCCTCTTCTCTCAACATGTCTCAGGAGAAGGAGGGGTCAATGGGGGTGGGGTGTGGTTAGGAGAATTTGGGGGTCGAGGTCAACCTTTAGGCAATAACATCCTGATATGAACAGTGCTGAAAGGACTATGTGGTCCATGTTGAGGGGGTGGGAGGGGGAGATTTGCACAGAGGGCTTAAATTGGTTTAAGAATCATTCTGAGGAAATTAGTTTTCACAGGGACTTTGATTTACTCTTAAGGAGGTGTCTATTAAGTTGCCAAATACCAAAATGTTTCTTTTGTGTGTATAATTAAGCACAATATGTTAAATCACTTATAGTGAAGCTAGCCAAAACACCATACTAGCAAACCTCTGATCATTGCTGAGCTGCTTTGAAATAGAAATATGCCTATTTGACTTGTTTAGCAAATAATTTATTTAGGGGCACAGATCAGTGAATGAACAGTTAAGATTTTTTTTTTCTCTCTCTCTTTCTCTCTCTCTCTGTGTGTATGTGTGTGTTTTACTTCCAAACTACCTAAGTGAATCTGCATGCATGAACCAAAAGCTTAGAGGTCCTGCCGCTAATCTCTTTCCAAGTCCCTCGTCTTCATTTCAGAGAGATGCTTTTTTTCTCTGCCTCGTCCAACATTAACTTTGTTTTTTTTTTCTCTCAAGTCTGTCTCTGTAAGTGATGTTTTAATTTTTGCCTAGGTTGGACATTAGCTTCATTAAAAGTGAGATTGTAAAGTAGTGTGACCTTTCCAAAATGCCACATCTGCTGAAGCTTTTTTGGTTTCTTTAATCTGGTTTAATGAGTTTATATGAGGAGAAAAAAAAAAAAAAAAAACATCTGGAAATAAGCAATGGGAGATTTTTTTTCTGGGTCTGTTTGATATCGCCTTACTGTTCAATATTTCAAATTCCTTGTGCTTTCAGCTCGGTCCAGAAGCTTCCATAGAGGTCATCCATGTTTGTGCTTTTACAAGCCACCCGTGCACTCCTTCCCTGCCCCTCCGTTTCAGCCCAGATCTGCTGTTGCAATCAGACGAAGTATAATTTTTGCCCTTGTCACTGTGTGTGGCTAAACAAAGAGCATGTTCCTTAAGGCAGTTGTATAAACTACACTCCAGTAACTTACAGGCTGGGGAGTCCTTCACCTGTGAACCCAGTTCAGAAACGGTGGCAAGTCTGCTGCTGGAAGAACTCTCTGTGTGTGTGTGTGTGTTTGTGTTTGTGTGAAGAGGAGGTGGGATGGGTGAGTATTGTTTTGGGAAAATTCTTTAAGGTCTGAGGAATCTTCTCTCTTTCTCATCACAGTGAGGAGATGGCCACTCATGCTCTCTGTAGTCTGTATACTCACGGAAGATGCATAAATCACACAGGACTCACAAGAATCAGAAGGAAATAAATGATTCTCAGGGCAGGTGCAGAGCAGCTAAGATAGCAGTTGAGTTGGCTCCCTCTGGTCAAGGTGAGGTTTGTTGAAATGAGTTGACTCAATTTAAAAGGCAGCGGCTTTTGTTTTTTGGTGGGGGTTTACATCCTCCAAGTTTTAGCCACAAAAGAAATTAGCAAACAAAAAAGTTCTTTGGTCTTAATGATTTGCAGGTCAAATCAAGAAAGAAAGAAAAAAGTTTGAAAAAGATGTCAAGAAAAAAAGATGCTGAGAAATCAAGGCCTTCTGACAAAGCTGTCGGCAGCATCTTGCAACATAGCTTCCGCTTTTCAAAACAATGTTTTTTGGTCTCTTCGCAGTGGCAGAAACTTTTCTGTTTATCATTTAAAAAAAATAAAAATAAAAAGGGAGAGAAAAAAAACTTAGCAGATATGCTGTCCCACATCTCTCGGTGAGGGACTGGCACGCAAGGTTCATTGAAGCGGCCCTTGGCCTCCCAGCCAGCCGACGTGAAAAGCCTTTCATGCCCACCACCCCCAACCCCTTTTATGCGTGGAGGAGCCTGGAGGTGTCAGAAATATCGACACGCTTTTCGCATGACGAAGACTTTGCCAGCCTCTCTCCCCTCGTCCCAACCCCTCCTCCTCCGCCTCATCTAAAGCTTGGGATTCAGCGTGCACGTCCAGGTATTGTCGGGGGCCCTGTGAATAGTGTCAAACTTCATAGTTCTCATTTGGCTTCCTGTACGTGGAAGAGGGGAAGAAAAAGTGCCCTCTGTGTGTGTTTTTTTTTTTTCTCTCCTTTTTTCCTTCTTTCGAGGGCTTCAATGCCACATTGAAGCCACCAGCCCCTCGCTTTGTTGCTCCAGTGTATTGTGCCCCCCATCGTTGAAGATAGCCCTCCTAGTTTTTCAGTTTAATTTATGCAGACATAAAAGTCTAGACTGGTGTTCTTTTTCTCTTTTCTTTTTCTCTTTTTTTTCTTCTTTTTTTTTTTTAGTCGTAGGACAATACGTGGGTTTCTTGAATGTAGTTTTAGTTGTTTGGCCTTTTTCCCCCCTTTCTTCCTCAATATGCTGCTCTTCTCACCCTGGTAAATGTTGGTGAAAAGCTGTTGAATGTATTCCACCTGGAGGGTGTTGACTGAACATGTTTAGAAGCTTGAATAGCTGTAGAACTGGTGTTCACTATGGCTTTAATCTGTTGGGTATAAAATCCATCAATGCTTCACTTCAGGTCATCTGATTTTATTCTATTCATCCTCCTAATTGTATTGTGTTCCTCAAGAATATCAGATTATGTTTCCTATCTGGTCATTCATGTTCTTCATTCAGCCTTCATTTATATCTTTCTAGCTTTTTTTTTGACTTAGAATGATTCCTACATGACCATCTCCAGCGATGACATTTTTCTGTTGCAGCAACAGACATGTTAGCCTTTAAAAAAAACGTTTTTTAAGCATCTTCCAGAGACATCCTCTTGGAATGTGTCTGTTACCCTGTGAAAATAGGGTAATGTGTTCACTCCATTGTCTTATTACTGGTCAATTCTCCAAGGGCCTAAGCATTATACACATCCCCTTTTAATCTCTGTCTTCGACTTTATAGCAGGACCTTGTGGCTGTGGACTGTATTTCTAAACGTGCTAATTTATAAGACACAACGGTCAGAGATGGGCTTTGTCTTTGCTGTTTTTAACCCAGCTGCAGCTGATGGGGGCCAGCCCCTTTGTACATATTGAACGTGGAAGGAGCCCCATTTATACAAATCAACTGGCAGATGATGGACAATGATGAAAATTTGATTCTTTGAAGTTTTAACGGCCATTGAAATGTGTGAAGCTCGGTCGATGAAAAGGGACTCGCTTGTGAGGCTTCCCAGCCTTGGGTGGCTACCGGCAGCGCGCTGGGAGGTTTGCCTGTGTGTTGTTGCCGACTTCCCATCGCTTGTTTGTTAATTCCCCTAAAGAAATTGCCCCAGGCTGTCTCAAAGGTCTTTTCAATAGGGGCTCAGAATTGCCCCTGGGACCGTGTCTGCATTCACAGTTTTCTAAGCGTCTTTAATTATTTTTGCTTTGCTAAAATACATGGCAAGAGTTCTGCTTGCCACATGTTGCTGTTGCATTTTTGCTTTTCATTTTTATAGAAATGTTTATCCAATTTTTATTTTGTCCAGAATTTCATTGCATTGATCTCTTTCGAAAGGCTTTTTATGGCCCAAGCAAAACTTTGCATGACATTTATGTTTTGAAATATAAACAGACAGACTCAGAGTTAAGTATGTTGTGCTTATCAGGAAGTGGAAACAGGGAGTCTCATTAAGCATTGCTTTTATCATCCATTTGTTATTAGGTCATTGTGCTTGTATTCTTTTGAAAAAATGACCCAATTAAATGATAAAAGACAAAAATCAAACAAGCAAAAACAATTCCAGTAGTCTTGCTCATTTTAATTCTAAACTGAGCTACATTTGTGTTGAGAAACCAATTTGACTTGCCTTGTAGATTTTCAAATGTTTCCTTCTGCTTCTGCCTGCCATTGCTCCTCTCATGCCTCATCACCACAGCCCACGGGCAGTAGAAAGAGTTTTGTCTTCTCTCGTTGTCTTCCCCCTACCTGAGAACAGCCCTGGTCCTTTCCCCATAGCCTTGTGATCCTGGCCCGAGAAATGGTCACAATGGGGTTGGGCTTTCAGAAGCATTTTGCCAAGTGTGAGAAATCAGCTTGTCTAGACAGAGCGCGAGCCTGCATTCAAAAGGAAATATTTGGGCTTTTATGCCCCTTAGGTATAAGTATGTGATAAATGCCAAGCCGTTTAACATTACCCCTTCACCCACCCACCGACCCTCCTTCGTTCTCTCTCAGATTCTCTTTTTTTGCATATGATTGTGTTTTGTCAGGCTGCAGACACTTGGGTAAAGCAGGAAATGAAAAAGGGCTTTGGTTTTCAATTATTTGAATGTTTCAAATCACACGTTGGCCAAGCGTCTCTGCTATGAGATGATTGAGCTTTTGAACTGAGATACAGCTGGTTTTATGGTTCTAATGTTTTAGTCTGACAAACCAGGGGCAAATCAGATCACATTTGGATTAATTAGAGATGTCAAGATTTTGCAATGTAGTGTATCTGTGCTAAGCTGTTTCAGGCATAGAACCCAATGCTATTTTCATAACTTCTGGGAGCCTGCTAAATTTGAACCATCACAAAGGGATAATTTGTTTTTAACTTCAAATTAATATGCACTTGTAGTACTGTCCAAAAATGCTGCGAATATCAGAAGTTTTTGATTGTTGATCTGAAGAACATGTCACAGTACGGAATTCAGCTAAGCTGTGTTGTGATATTTTGTAGGGCCCACTTCATAATGTTAATTCATGGTGGCAATTTTTTAGCATGTAACCATGAAAAACTGATCATCATGATGAGGTGTGTTTGTGTCTTCCTTACAGGACATTAGCACTCTTACTGGCGTGCCAGAAGAACACATTAAGACGCGTAAGGTGCGCATCTTTGTGCCGACGCGCACTGCCATGCAGTCAGGAGTCAATAACACCAAGAAGTGGAAGATGGACTTTGACACCCGCGAGCGCTGGGAGAACTCGCTGATGGGCTGGGCCTCCACGTACGTTCTGCGTCTCCATATTCGTTCTGTCTCGTACCTCTCGCTCTACATTTCCTGTTTTTCCCCCTCTTTGTTTGCATCTTTCTGATGTGAACACGAACTTGTCATGACAACTCGTCTGGGACTGTGTTTGTTTGTGGGAATAGATTCATTTCATTATTTACCAGGTTTCTCAGAGGGGAAAAACCCAACATGGCCCGTTGATTTTCACCATTTGTTCATTGTGTTTATTTTCAGCGCTGACCCACTGTCCAACATGGTGCTGTCCTTCAGTTCCAAAGAGGATGCCATCGCTTTTGCAGAGAAGAATGGTGAGTGATGCCCTAGAGTACAAAGCCTGGTCTTAAAACTATTGGATATCAAAACATTTCAGAGGGAACTTCTGACCTTCATTGGATAGGAAACATCTGAACTGTTCTACTAAAGGCCTAAGAACAGTCAAGATGTGAACATGCAGTCTGGTTTGTCATTCATGGAAATGTTTCCTGTGAAAACCTTTTTGTTTTTTTCTTGCTTTTCTTCGCTTCGTCTTATGTTTGCGCTGTACAACGACAGCCAACAGCCCCAAGTCTCCAAAGCGGATTGGCAAGATAAACCTTGGCCTGTGCGTTTATTTATCCTGTTTATTGTTTCAGGTTGGAGTTACGATATCACGGAAAAGAGGACACCCAAGCCAAGAGTGAAGTCATATGGGGCTAACTTCTCCTGGGACAAGCGGACAAGAAGGTCTTGCAAGTAGACCCACACCACCTGTTTGTGTCCCTGCCGCTTGCTAGCAATCAATAGCAGTTCTGTATTATAATCTTCTTCGTCAAATAATAAAAAGGCTCACTTATAACCAGTCTTTTGTTTCCGTTGAATCCTTGACATTTTGATGGATGAGATGAGTCATAATTCTTTCATGAGAGCCATGAATGTCTCTCATAAGTAGTTCTGCTTATAACTGCTATAAATATATAGTTTGATACAAATGTTCAGCCGCTGGAGGGATTTGGATAGTGGACATGCATGCTCTGCATGTTACCGTCAGGTACTTCATCATAGCTGACCACCATCACTGAATGAAACTAAACTATGCACACACTTTATCATTAGTTGTAACTGTACTCTTTAAACATTTTTTTTTTTCTGTTGAATCAAACTACTTTTTCATTTATTTGCAATTATCAGTTCCTTGTTAAAAAAAAATCTTATGATGCCTCAGTTTAATTTCCTTGGGTAATACATATTCCATTTGGTGGATTAGGTTTTTCAATATACCTATGTGCCTCTTTAAGGCACTCCAGGTTATGTATCTGAAATGGAAGGACGAAGTAAGAAGTTCAGGCTTCAAAAGGCCGAACGCAGGTAGGTATGTTCTCTCTTATTCCTCTCTAGGGGATGATTAGTGATGAGAACACCAGCTGCTGTCCAGTTGGGCAGTGGGGGGAAGATTGGTCATTTTGAGATTTTTTTGGAACTTGTGATATCCAAAGTCAACTGCTCAGTGTAGCCGAAACCCTTTTCCACTTTCAAACCATTTTCGACAGGACAGAGTGAAGACGTGCATTTCATTTGGTGTCGGCAATGAAGGGTTGATTTTTTTTTTTTTTTTTTATTTTTTTATTTTTTTCCCCTTCCCTTTTTTGTTTTTTCTTTAAATAAGAGGTTAAGCTGTTCTGCGGCTGTGCCACTGAAATATCATAACTAAAGCCTCTCGTCATTAAACTGTCTGGACCGCAACACAGCCCAATATATTACCATTTAAATGCGTAATCCATAATGTCTCTTTGTTCTGTGAAATTGACATTGAAAGCTATAGCAGATTATTCTCCTGAGTGTCTGCTCAGGGATACAAAGTCCCAGCAGTCTGGAATAAAGTGTGCTATTCTAACCCTCGTTCATTACCAGGACTGTATTTGTAACAGTGTCAATGGATAATTCAATTACTTGAGTACACCAGAAAGAGTATGCGAGGGAGATGTCTGCCAGTGGAGGAGTCCGTGAGCTGTCCACCCTCTGCCAGGTAGAGAAGCTAACCAAAGCCGAGTGGGAAGAGAATGAATAAGTGCAAGTTATAGAGGGGCTTAAGTATGGGCCCTCTGTGGACGTGCGGGGGATGGCTGTGGGGACCTGTTTCTCCCTTCCCTCTCTCTCTCTCTCCAGGCCAGGCCCCTGGCTCTTTCTCCAGCGCTCTGTGGAGCTGTTGCAGAGACGGCTGCTGCAACTCATGAAGCATCTGGACAGCTATGAGAGAGTGCAGTACTCTCTATGGAACTGTAAGACTTTAAAAAAAAAAAAAAAAAAAGAGTGTTGGAAAACAGTCATAGGGTTTACTATTCATAATGACTTTTTGAAGGAGAACGCCTCGATGTACAATGGAGCACATACAGAAGAGTTTACCGCCATATCAACAAAAGTTGCACAGAGCAAAGAACCGCTCCTCATGTAAATGTGCTAGTAATGTAATATGCCTGCACTAAGAGGTGTTCCAGTTGTGGAATCCTTCAGAACATTATGGGAACATCTTCTGTCTTCATGTTCTTGATGCACACACTTTGGAGAGTAGGGGCAGGAAGAACTCTGGTATGGAAGTGCAGTTATTTGTGTGCTAAAATGCATTTGAACTGATGGATCAAGGTTCTAATTACACCACAATTACTTTGATTCATGATGGAGGGACAATTACTAATCAAACCTTTCTCATCTAAACAAAGAAGTCGCAGTGCCTTTGGATAAATGTGCGTGCTAAATGTACTGTATATTTAAAGAGACATGGCCTTTGATATGAGATGAAGGGATCCTCCACTAACAGTACATGTGTGATGTTAATACTGTAAAGGCCGAAGATCATGAGAATGGACCAGGTAAGGTAGTTTCATGAATTTTCTTTTTATTATTGTTTTCACTCTTCATATCTGTACAAATACCATCAAACTTTGTATATACATATGACATTTACATAAAAAAATACAAAACTATATATTTATAACTGAATTTCTGTATTTAGCTTGTGATGTCTGAAAAATAAAAAATGCATCTTCAAAACAATGCACACAAAGAAAAGTGATAGGTCTGATATACCGACACCCAACGCTACGCATCATTGTTCCTATGTGCTCCACCAGAGCCATATGGAGCAGAACATTGGCAAAAACAAAATAGTATATACAAGTAAATGGCACATATCTGATAATCAAGTATGATTGAAAACTATTCTCTTTTTTTCATAACATTTCACTGAATAGACAATACTGCAGTTGCAAGATATCTGGTGTTTGACATCTACTTAATTTTATTAAGGGCTTACTTTCAGAAGAAATATATATTGGCGTGCTGCACCATATCGAGCCACTTTGCAGAACCATTGAGATAGTCCCTTTGGTCAGCTATTATGAACTGTAAACAAAACCAGTAACATTTATGTACATTTAAAGAGTGACAGATTCCCAATAAATAAACACACAGGCTAACATGCATTTTTCTTGTGTGTGTCTGTATGTGTATGAGAGAGCGAGAGTGTGTGTTTGTGTGTGTGTGTGTATGTGTGTGTGAAATATAAACATCTGTGACAGAATGGACAGCCATAAGCAGATTTGTACAGCGTGGGGATAGCAATTTACAGCTTGCAGATGATGTATACTTTACATGGTAACCTTGGTACCTCACAATAAATAACATTGCTTCTCTTTGGACAAATATATTTCTTCATAATACAAAAGGAAGAAAAAGAAAAAAAAACAAAACAATGCACATCCACATGTGCACACACACACACACACACACACACACACACACACACACACACACACACACACACGCGCACGCACACTCACACACGCACACACACACGCACACGCACGCACACACACACACATAGCATTCACACCCTCTCACAAACCTCAAAATAAAACATGATTGATAGTAAGCCAGACACTGTAAATGTATAAATTATAAATCCAACAAAGGGAAATAAAACACTGCATAAATAAACATCTAGCAGACTGGACTATATGTATACTTCCTTTTTCTTTTCAAAAATAAATAAGCATACACATATGTACAGTATAAACAGATTTTCCTCGCCCCACGATGGAGAGTTCCGCCGGCGGTGATAAGGGTTGTATGGGGAGTGTGTGAGTGATTGATTTTCTATTAGTGTGTTTTATCCATCCAGGAGTGGGGATAAATGAATATAAGCCATGTAGTCCTGGTCGTCCTCATCCTCCTCCTCTTCCTGGTCTTCTGTGATGGCTAGATGGAAGAATACATGGTAGCTGTTGCATGAGTCAAGACCACACAACAGCGCAGAAATCTCAGTGAAAGTTTGAATAAGAAGGGGGACTGGCAGCCACTGTATAGCTTTGTTTTGATGGGTTTTTTTTAGGCGATTTGGCAATCAACAATAAGCCTTGGCTCTCCCAACTTACGCAACCCAATTTACATAACCTAGGAAGTGGACAGTGATGATGAGTGAGAGAGAGAGAGGGGTGATATGGAGGCTCAATGGCCTAAGTCTCTTTTTTTTTCTTCCGTTTCTTTTTGGCAGGTTCCAGAAAGAGGACAAAATGTGCTCTTTGGGTTCTAGGAACAAGCCTCTCTTTTTTTCAGTTTCTCTCTCTAGATCTTTTGCTCCAGATGCACAACTATTACAACAGGGCTGCAGGAGACTTGGCGCTTTGACCTTTGCAGCAAGTTGGGTGAGGGCTCGGGTGGGGGAGGTCAAGTGGTGGCACAGCTTCTGAGGTATTTCTCTACAGGAGAATTTAACATTGGCAAAACACAAACAAAACATCACACAGGCAGAGCAAACAAAAAACAACCCCCCCCCCCAAAAAAAATGAAACAAGCGGACAGTCCCTCATAAATCATAAGAACAATTCTACTATATGTATCTGTATATGTATACTGTTAATATATATGTATTTATTCTGGTGGGTAACACCTACAATAGACAAGCACAAACATCAACTGGATATGTGTCAACTGTATTTCAGTCTGATCGCAGAGTGGAGATGAGAGAGAATCATTCTACAAACTTCTGCTTCTCCTTCGTACTTCGTTCGTGTGAAATGCCATAATCATCTAGCCCCATGAGGTGATCATAAAGTTGGTCCCTTGGAATCATGTTATGCCTTAGGGCACAGAGACATTAAGATAAAATGTCAAAAAATGTTCAAATTGAGATGTTTCATGTTAAGCATGAAATGGCTTCTGCAGGCATTCTTACTCTTTTTCTGACTTGGAATGTATTCTGTTCTTTGCTGTGGAAATAGTTGATGGCAACTGGCTTCATGAACACACTGCATTGTGAACTGGCCATCTTAGAAGAAATAGGTAGTGTATGTTATGTATTGGTATATACAATATATAGTATGTAATTACAATTATCTATACATACATATATAGATGTGTGTGTGTGTGTGTGTGTGTGTGTGTATAATATGTATATATGGCACCAATGTTACAATCACCTTAGGCATATTCATGAATAGATGCATCTGTATGTTTGATTATATACACGTTGGCTGCACTTTTTATGTCAGTGATACACATAGTGCATTTTGAAATGATTGTTTACAGCCAAAAGCATAAAAAAAATACAACATTAACGTGAAATTAGCAAGGCGACGATGGAATTGACAAAAACAAACACTTCAACAAATTCATATAAAGTTAAGGCAACCCATTGTTAAATGTAACAGGTTACTGAGATTACAAAGAAACAAACACCTAAGCCTTAAAAACACGATTTTTCCAACTCCAAAAAGTTAGTCTCCATATATATAGATTTGTGTTAGTTGTTTAACGAATCTTTCTAACATGAGTCCTTTTTTTCACATCTAATCCTCTCGCGTTGTAGGGGGATCATAGCAAAATAACACTTAACGAAAAACAAAAAAATAAGGACACGCAAGTATGTCCAATCTCCAGTCCTTTCTTGGCTTTTGCCATATCTGTAGTAGGGGTTTGGGGTGTGAGGTTGAGAGTGGGCCATGTTATTTTAGGGGAGTTTGGGGAGGGGCATAGAGTCACATGGGTGGGGGTGTGGGGGTAAGCAGCAAGGTTTGGGGGAAAGCACGAAATAGTCTTTTGCCATTAGTCAGGGAATGGAGGTTCTAAAAGGGGGACCACGAGAGTTACTTACAATTGCAAGATCCCGAATGCTTAACCTCCAGGAGGACGCCCTGTGTGCAAGCTGCCTGCTTCATGGCGCATTCGCTGGGGTAGGTTGTGTTGTCGCTGGCGCACACAGCCTCCTCGGAGCGACTGTCCGGGCACGCCTCTTCGCAGAGGGCGCAGCGGCCTCGGCCCATGCGGGCATCCCACAGACACTTCTTCCCCGCGCTGCACTGGATGTCATCGCACGACTTTGCCTCTGCCGAGACGGAGAGACAGGAGACACGAGTGAAGGAGAGAAAAGAGAGAAAAAAGATGAGACTGTCACCCAACTGGACACATGCATGCTACCTTTCAAAAGATACCCACAGGATACCCTCCTCTGTCAGGACTTTGGGATACCTGTGTTCCTGTATCTATGCTGACATCTCTAGATTAATCTATGATGATGAGTGAAAGCCTGATTTGAAATGAATGAATCATGGCACAGGAAATTGAACTGATTGGCGGTTTACTCGCTCACACTGTAATGAGGTGTGAGAATATTGGGTTTGCCAACATCAGGAACTAATTACACGGCCTTGACTTTTCCCTGAGCAAATAACAATCTCAACAACACTGGAAGGTATTCACAAAATGCCTTTTTTCACGTAATGCTGCTGCAGATGTGCAGCAGAAAATCTTTTGTAATCTTAGGCAGAAAGCAAATACTTTCGCTTTTAAAGGTTTACAGCTCAGTAAATGTTGTTCCAGTCAGCGATCCAGTCAAATACTAAAAGTGTTGCACATGAACTATCAGCAACTATTGATTAAAATAATCCCTTTGGTGTTTGAATCATCTTTCGAGTAAGTGGACAAAGTTCAACTTACTGATGCACTTGCCCTCATAGGCCACACCAATGGAGCGGCCGAGCAGGCAGGTGGCCCTTCGCAGGTGGCAGGCACTGGCGTAGACGATGCCATCGTTGCCGCACAGGTACTGGTCCGGGCTGGTGACCTCGGGGCAAATGCGGTTGCAGGTCACGCAGTAGGCGTTGTTGGTCTGGTCAACCACGCAGGTGGAGCTGCCTGGGCAAAGCACGTCACGGCATGTCTCTGCAGGGAGAAAGAGAATGTAAGTGTAAGCTTCCATCTTCGTCATCATCATCATCATCATCACTCCCATTTATTAATAACAAGAGCCTAATGCATCCAGCAGAAGTGTTTTATTCACCATATAACATCACACACACACACACACACACACACACACACATCTAAGTCAGGTAATGATGTAACATTAAACATCACAACTACCCTCTACTGGTAATCCCTTCTCTTGCACTCTCTCTCTCTCTCTCTCAGCCAAATGCACACACGATGATAAATAAGCTACTCACTCTTGCATTTGCCCTGGTACTGGACCTCCAGGTCCGGGTGGCCTTTACACTTGGATTTCAACAGGGCGCACTCGTCGCGGTAGGTTTTTCCGTCTGAGCCACACACGGGCCCTTTCCAGGTGACGTTGGAGCAATCCGGGGCACAGACGCAGCGTGGCTTGCTCCTGCGATTCATCTTGCATCTCTTGCCCGGGCCACAGTCCACGTTGTCACACGTCTCTACATATGTGTTTCCAAAGCAATAGTATTATATAGGGACAAACCAGTCAGAGCGCACTTTTATAGTCAAAACATATTTGGTATTACTTATTAATGACAGATTATGTCACTGTCTATGTTATACTGTTACATTCATAGCGTAAAGTAATGTATGAGTAATACATATTCCAGCGACTCCAGCGCCGCTAAGAATATGTATCTTCATAAATCACCGAAGTCGACCTACCTTTGCAAGGTACGCAGTTGGGAGCCCCGCCGTTAAAGATCATCCACCTGAACAGCGTGCTGTTGGGAACATCCTCCTCTGTCCAGGACGTTCCGAGCCTACCACTCCTACAACATTCCTCTCTGTTCATCCCAGGCATGTAGAGAACCTGGCACCTTCCGTTTTTCCCTTGCTGCAGCCAGCAGTTGCCAGCTGTCAAAGGGGAAAATACCAGTCGCTTTAAAGTCTGAAACCAGTGACCCAGACACAACACGTGTAGCCTGTATTAGTTGTAGCTCTGTCTCTTCCCCTCCCCCGCGGTATTTTGTCTGATTTTCTAACGTAATGCGCCTATTTTAACACAAGCCTGTCTGAACAGCCGAACGTAAACTGTCAGCTGGCACAATAGCCTACAACTCAGGCGAAATCGAAATGATCACCCAACGTCGACGATACAATGCCTTGAAAATTACTTTTTTTGAAATCTCAAAGAGAACAACGGCGACGTTTTGACAGTAAAGCTAGGAGATTATAAAGGCTGCTGCCCCTATTCAAACAACGTTCGCGAAGTCTAGACGAGTCTACATTTTTTCCCTGACGCGCCATGTGCAACTGTTCAAAAAAGAGAAAGAAATCCATACATTATCTGTTGCCGAATGTTTTATTTACAAAGTAACTCCACCATCGACAATGGTCATATTCGTAACGTTACATTTGGACACAGCCACGGTAAGAGGAATCCAGCCAGAGCGGAAACATTCAACAAACCGCGCAGTCACGCAACATTTCGGAACTCAACTTTGCACTTATCTGAAGGTAATTAAACACGCAGATGATTCTCTCTGGCAGAGACCGAGGATTCAAGTACTTGACAATACTTTTATAACTTTATGCCAATGTACTTGGTCTTAATAATATCCCAAGGTGCATCATGTGTCCACGACAGAGTGCTCCAAAACATAAACCTAATGTAAGGCTGCATGGATCTAATACAATTGGTTAAGACCTTTGGCATATTTGTAATGACAAGTTTTGACAACTGTACTTCTGACACACAAAATGCCAGAATGTAGTAACGTACATGAAGGTTTCTATGTAGATATGTAGAATTGCTTCAAAGTCCCTGGCTCGCTATAACAAATTATATCTAAAATATCTAAAAGCGTATTGCTGTCATTTTAGTTCCAGGGTCCTTCAAGTGACTGTACGAGCCAAGCGTGGTAAAGAACACCAAAAACTAAATGTAAGATCTTTTATGCTGGCTATCCACTATGGTTTATGTTTCTGAACAACTCCTCTTTTAATCATGTAAACTCTTTTGATAGGCTCATTCTGACCATATTGAACGCACCTGTTTCCCAAGTCTACTCACACAATGAACTGCTCAACATTGTTCAGAAAGTTAGACATAGTCGGAACTCATAACGATCAAATGGCCACTCCAAACGTGCAGTGCGTAAACAAATAAACTTAACAAAGTCGAAGATACTACAAAGATGAGAGCATCATAAATTCAACAACTCACCTTGCACTTTCTGGTCCTCAATGAAATGACAAAGCCAGACCAGTATTAAAATCATACCCGGGTGGATCTGGTGTCTCCTTAGCATCCTTAACATGGTGAAGGCAAAGTGATATAAAGTCTGCTGAAACAAGCAGCGCAAAAAGTAATGTACTTAGACGGGTGTCGGTGCTGAATGAATGTCTGTCTCTGAATGCAACCTCTTTTTAAGTCTAGAAGGGGTCTAGGGCCAACTGTCTGCGGTGGGCGGTCTCCTCCTCTGTGGGGGAGGAGAGAAAGAGTTTGTTGGAAGTTCTTTCTATCCCCATCAGGTGACATCTTGCCAATCTCTCGTACGAACTTTTCCCCGAACCTCGTGGGCACCAGTGTAGTCCGCGGGGAGTTGAGTTCTCCGTCCGTGAAGCGACTACAGAGATAACAGACAATTTCAAAGAAATCATGCGCCAAGTAGGCTACGCCAAGCGAAAGCTGCGGAATGGAGCCGTGGAGTTTGTCAAGCTGTGATAGTTGAAAATAGACAAGTGATGACAGTGGATGTTTATAGAGGCCTACAAAAAGTTGATCTCCATAAAACTGACGCTGTGTCTGTCGCAGTGCACAGCAAGCTGCATTCAGAATATAATTATATAATTAATATAGAGTCGGCTTTAACCCTCTCTGATTAGACTATTGAAAATATAGATAGCCAACACATGACAATTTCTCATTGGATTGCCATATGCTTGTCTACAGCTCTTCATCTGAATAACATGTTATTACATGCTATTATTATTATTATTATTATTATTATTATTATTATTATTATCAAGCAGTGGCTTAGAATACATCATTGTTAGAATTATGAACTGCCTTGTGATAACTGATCTTTTCCCACCAGCTGCCCTGAGAATATGTGTCAGTCATAATCTTCTAAAATAACTCGAGATTTGCAGAAGAAAACAATAGACCAGAGTACTGTCATGCTCGCCTAATATTAGCGCAGACAGTTGTTTGGGTGCCTTTTCTCGCCTCTGGTATTAAATATATCCAATCCCTGTTTCCGAATCGCTGATGGCCAATAGACAGGTGTAAGAGCGCCCTCTTTCGCTAGCAGAAAGTAGCCTAAAGTTGAACTATGCATAAGGTCTGCAAGAGCTCACGTCGACGAAGAAGACTGAGCCAAAAAACTTGTCCTCATGGAACAGATAAAGGTGAATAAGAAGTATAGCCTACATGTTCCATTCTCCAAGATGAATTGTAGTTCTAAATTGTAGACTTTTTTTTAATAAGCTAGTAGCCTTTGTCTTAAAACGTGTGTCAATCACTCGGCCCATCTCTGTAAATAAAAGATAAAAACATCAGACAGTTCTGGGCGATGGTTTAAGTTAGGTAGGCCTACCTGTCCTTTAGCGTCGCCACACTTTTTACTAGGGAACGTGGCTCACTGATTTGCTGTGCCTCAGTCAAATCTCTGTCGAGATTGAACAAGATCATTGACTGTATCCTAATTTAGATGGATGATAACGGTTAATGAGTTGTTCCTCTAATGCACAACGTAGTGCATTAAACCCCAAGGAGTTTAAGCTCCACGTTGCGTTCGGGTCCTTAAACCGTGCAATTGAAGTCTGTATTCGGCACAACAGTGTGCGTGCAGCAGTCAGTGCACGGATGGCACACGTAAAAGCCTGACTAATTGCTTATGTTAATTTATATTGTAGTTAAGTTGCCTTTTGCTATTTTCTATTGTAGGCTATACATGCCAAAACATGTAATGTTTATCGAAATAAATATAGGCCTACACATAGCACACTATAGCCTATAGTACGGAACCCTGGACGGGTCATAGCAAGATATTTTTTGGTATATATCCAGAAAACGTGCACTCATTTTAATAAATTGTGTGCTCATTTTGCTAAATTGGGCGAACGTTTCGGATTGATACATTGCAGTTTCAAAAATATTCATCACGATAGCCATGGATACAGTTTACACCAGGCAGGTGCATGCATATCATAGCATATCGTCATATAACATTACCTGTAGTAGTTACATTGTTATACCACCGCATAGTACAACCCGCATTCCACACATTTCAAACGAGTACTGTAAAGTAGCAAGTAGTTTTGTTTACACCGACATGTACTGGTCATCACGACATCAAGATGTCCAATTAATGTTGATAACAGCATGCAAAAGAGCATACCTCCTCTCTAACTCTTATCTCTTTCTCTCTCTCTCACACACACACACCTTTTCCCTGCAAAATTGTCTAGATCATTTGTTGCCAATACAGGTAGAGCTTTACTGTAACTAGTTAATACATGAATGTGAATTATTGCAGTTCAGCTGTCTTTATTTATCCAGGGTTATCATCACGTGAACAGCTTTAATACAAAAATGGTACATCTGACATGATGTCCTTGTAAAAAGATGGGCTATGACAGTAATGATAGTAAAGATCTAAGACAGAGATGGAGAATGATACCAGATGTCTAGACCAGACAAAACTCAGCAGGTGTGCATGCTGCACAGAAACATTCATAAATCTTTTAAAATATTTTTTATTATTGCTTTTCCAAGAGAAAGACATCTCCCTTGTCATCAGTGTGTGAATCAATGTGTCCCTTTTAATTTATTGCACTATTTTCATTATTTATGTACAATTCAGGCACTGGGATTATAGAAGATCTGCTGAAAATTACATCAACTCTGAAATAAATTGCACCACACTCAAGACATAGCAATACACAATAAAAAAAAAAATCATTCACTGTCAATTGAATTGAATCAATCAATTCACTGGATCAAACAACATCCAGTAAATTGAGCTCAAACCTCCCTGGTTTACAACAGTAAAAAAAATAGTTTGAATTAGAACCACAGTCATCACAACGCAATCTGTTTCCTCTTCAGTTCATGGTGAAATGATCTGACAACTTCTGACAGTTTGTTACCATTCTTTGGAGATTCTTGGAGAGAGCAGCTTAATGTTGCTGAAGATAACAATGTCTTTGGACAGCCTGGGAGACAGCTCTCCCTAGTGGCACCTGGGTGGTTGTGCAAGTCTTCACTGGATTACAGACTAAAGTCCCTCCTCAGCTTTTATTTCTCCCTCCGCCTCCTTCTGTAGCTGCTTGTACTTCCTCTTGAAAAAGCCAAACTGCAAGAGACACACAGGTTAAACACTGGGTTTGGTTTATACTACATAAAACGTAGTACATAAGAAGTCTTCTTGAACCCAGCACTGATATATATAATACCTTAAAATCTATGACCAGTAATCTACAAGATATGGGCCTAGGGTGAGGCCCTCTGCACCTCTCATTGTTTCTACTACCCAAGTATTCAGCACTCATCAAACGTGTGAAACCAACAGTAAGGACAGTCAAAGTGTGGCCAGAGGGAGCTGACTGCGTTTTGAAAACCCTGATTGGAGAGTGTTCGCAACTCAGGACACCCATGACTCCTACACGGACATCGATGCCGTCATACGCCTCCTCCGTTCTGGACTGTATCAACTCAAACATCAACAGTTTACCAGATGACTACTTTCCCTAATCAGAAGCCATGGAGGATGAACAGTGAGGTCAGACTCCTGCTGAAGGCACGAGACAGCACATTCTGATCAGGTGATGCTCAAGCCTATAGCTCATCCAGGGCTAACCTGAAAAGGGGCATCAAAAAGGCCAAGCACAACCATAAGCTAAGGATTGAGGATCACTTCAAGAACAACCTGGACCCCCGACGCATGTGGCAAGGCATCCAGGCCATCACAGATTACAAAACTACTAACTCTACCCCCCGTCACTGACACCTCCTTGCCTGATGAGCTGAACCACTTCTATGGCCGCTTTGATAGGGACAACAAGGAGGAGGCCATCAAGGCTGTGGTCTCTGCAGATCACCAGCCCCTCACACTCTCCACCACCGATGTGTGTGCGGCACTGAGCAGGACTAATGCACGTAAAGTTGCTGGTCCTGATCCCCGGATACATACTCAGGGCCTGTGCAGTGCAGCTGGCTGAGGTTTGGACTGACATATTTAATCTGTCACTAGCCCAGGCAGCTGTCCCTGTGTGCTTTAAAACCATCTCCATCGTGCCGGTGCCAAAACACTCCACTGCAACAAGCCTTAAAGACTTCCGCCCCGTTGCACTCACCCCCATCATCATGAAGTGCTTCAAGAGGCTGGTCCTGGCCCATCTCAAGACCTGATTACCACCCTCACTGGACCCCTTCCAATTCGCCGTCAGAACAGGAGGACAAAGGATGCAATCTCTACGGCACTTCACTCTGCTCTGTCCCACCTTGACAATAGCTACACCTATGTGAGAATGCTGTTCATTGACTTTAGTTCAGCATTCAACACCATCAGCCCCTCCAAACGGGTCACCAAACTCATTGAAGTGGGCATCAATAACTCTCTCTATAACTGGATTCTGGACTTCCTAACCAACAGACCTCAGTCTGTTAGGTTAGATAATCACACCTCCTCAACCATCCCCCTAAACACTGTCGTACCACAGGGATGTGTGCTGAGCCCTCTCCTCTACACCCTCTTCACCCACGACTGCACACCTGTACATGACTCTAACACCATTGTCAAGTTTGCAGACTACACTACAGTGATTGGTCTCATCAGCAACAACGATGAGACGGTAACATTGATAACATCGTGGTGCACTGACAACAACCTGGCTTTCAACACCAAGAAGACCAAAGAGCTCATTGTGGACTTCAGGAAGTCTAAAGCTAGCACACACACCCCCATTCTCATCAACGGGACTGAAGTGGAGCGTGTCACCAGCTTCAAGCTTCTGGGTGTCCACATCTCTGAGGACCTCTCTTGGACAATCAACACCTCTACCCTGATCAACAAGGCTGACCAGTGTCTCTTCTTTCTGAGGAGACTAAAGAAAGTCCATCTGTCTCCTCAGATCCTGGTGAATTTCTACCGCTGCACCATCAATAGCATCCTTACCAATTGTGTTACAGTTGGGCATGGCAACTGCTCTGCCTAAGACCGAAAAGCACTGCAGAGGGTGGTGAAAACTGCTCAACGCATCATCTGTTCCTCAATCCCCTCCATTGAGGCCATCCAGGGCAAGCGATGCTTGTGTAAGGCGTGCTGCATCATTAAAGACTGTTCTCACCCCAAACATAGACTGTTCACCCCACTCCCCTCCGGGAGGCGTTACAGGTCGCTCCGTACCCGAAGCTTCTTTCCTGCGGCTGTCACCCTACTGAACTCTAGCTCTGCACCCCGGTTACAACCAACCAACTAAGCCCCCCACCGCCCCTGCCCGATGCCTCCTTGCCTGTGCCTGTTGAGGTGTCGGCCATGGCAACCTTGACAGGGACAACAAGTCGGTGGACAACCCCCAACAACAACAACAGTGAATGTTTTCCCTTTTTTTTTAAATTATTTCTTCTTTTATAGTTAGTGTTTTTTTTTATATCTCTGTGTCTTATATCTGAGCAGGCAGAGTGGACCAGCAGTACTGTCACCGCCTGGCAATCGGTCGGCCCAGGTTCCATTCCCCAATCCAAAACTTTGTAAGTCCATGTCGCTTTGGATAAAAGCATCTAAATACCTAAAGACACCTTTAACTTTATATCTTATGATCTAACTACTTCATTATTACATAGCATTATACATACAAGTGTGTGTATTTGCTTTGTTGCTGAAGATGCAAAGTTTAGGTAAAAAAAATATATTTAATATAATATAATTGTAATTTTGTAAATTTGCCTTGTCATTACTAACATTAGTGGATATAGTATTGGTAAAGGGTGGCTAACTTGTTAACTGATATATTGCATTTGGTGACATCCTGCTGTAGAAGTTATGACATTTTTTATGATATCAGACCCAAAGCCTAAAACAAAACAATAAATAGCCTGGACTAGTAGGCTGGGTAGGAATGACAAGTTTATTTACTTCTCTTTCACGTGAGATATATCATCAAAATGAATTGGAATATGTTAAACTACAGACAAACTGCTACAGACAAAAACACATCATACAACTGTGAAAATGTGCACAATGTCACTTTAAAGTATTCTATCAATTAAATGAAGCTTGTGTAAAATGTTAAGATCTCACCTTCCAAAGCAGACCCACTACAAGGGCCAGCAGGAGCAGTCCTCCAATAGCACTGCCCACAATGACGCCCACTGGCACATCTGCCTTCTCTCCTGGCTTACTGATAGTGAGGCTCGCCTACACAAAGACAGAGACAAGAATGGATAAGATTTGAGTGTAAGATAAGGTTTTAAAACTGTATAGATAGAAATATATAGACAGTGTGTGTGTGTGTGTGTGTGTGTGTGTGTGTGTGTGTGTGTGTGTGTGTGTGTGTGTGAGTGATGGGGGAGAGAGCGAGCTCTTAACACCAGGGCACTAGTTTAGTTCATGGGTAATGTACAGTTTAAGAGCTTAACAGGATGGTTTGTGCCAGAAAGTAAGCTTCACCACTGCTTTTTTCAGCCCAATGATGAGCAAATCTGGCTGTGAGGTTTCAATCTCAGAGGTGGCTGTGAGCTCCAAGGTCTGGAAACTTGACTGGATGAATATACATGTACGTTCATGACCAACCAACAAACAAACAAAAACAATTAGTTAAGCAGTATACAATCACAGGCACATATCATATATCCATATACATATCCATACAATAGATATATAATTGAATGCATAGGCAGAAGTTAAGCTCTCACAGAAGCGAAGGTTCCGTTCCAAATCCTCGCTGTGATGTTGACGAAATAGTGACTCTTCTCAGTCATGTCCTTGATCACGCATTTTATAGATGCACATTTGACAGTTTTACAGTCCTGTACACACAATACTGAGATCAGCCACACACTCTTCACATAGGACAGCTTACACTGCAATAGGGGATTTTATGTTATATTTGTCATACACAGACACACAGACACACACATACATACACACGACACACACACACACACACGCACACACACACGCACACACATATGCACACACACTGTAGCTGTAAATGGTGGCAGAGAAACATGCGTGTGAGTGTGCGGATCTAGAAGACGTGGAGACTCACTAGGCTTGTCATGCCTCTGAGGTTCTCGTTCTTGAAAGAGACACTGTGAGGCTTTGTCCCGATCTTCAGAGGGTCGACTACACCACTGGCCTCGCACAACACAGCCCGTGTCTGCAGGTAGATCATCAGAAAAGCCACGGTGGGAAACTCATTGCAATCATAGCCATAGCTTTTTTTTTACCACTGCATGGTGTTGAATCATAAGCTATTGAGTGTCTGCTAGATACTAGCCCGCTATCACAGCCCTTTTAAAAAAAGTTTTAAATCCAAATTCAACCTAATTGAAGAGTCAACTGATGCATCTTTGAATGATACATTCCTGTGTCAAAAATATTTCTATATTTCAGAAACAAACAACTTACTTCATCCACAATCATAGGTGATCGAATGAGGAAAAGGTACAGTAGTTTTTTTACAAGTAGCTTTTATACAAATAGCGTAATGTTGTCTTTTCTGACATCCTGACAATGTCCTACCCTCCCATATCAGTCAAAAGTGTGGTCCTTACTGGTTGGGTGCTGAGGGAGGTCAGGTACAGGAGTGGATTTCCTCCTTTAGTGGTGGTCGGCAAAGACACTGACAGGTAGGCCAGACCCACAGGAACATTAACTGTAGTAACCTAAAATAGAAAGCAATTTATCCTCTATTTTGTGCAACTCTACTGAAGATAGATTCCCTGGTCAAATGGCACCTTTGCTGTGCCCCAGATTACTTACTTTCACACTTAGGTTGAACTCTGGTCCAATGTCATAAAAGTCTTTAATGGAGGTTTTATAAGGTTTGTTCTCTTCAACTACATAAAAATTCATACTTGATTTTCTGTGGGGGAAAAAGAGACAGTCAGTGTTTCACAGAATACCAATGGAGTCTATCACTGATTTATTATTACAAATGTCAATTTACATCATTTTAACATTTATTGTGTTTCAGGAACTGTGCAAATTGTGTCCAAAATGACCAGGTCTCTTGAAACCCTCTTAATGCTACGGAACAGAGCTAAATTGTCAGAGGAAACAATATTTGACATTTACATTTATTAATTTAGCTGACGCGCTTATGTAAAGTGACTTACAAATGAGGATAACAATCAAGCTACAGTGTGATACCACACTTAGCAACACAGTAACAATAATTCCTATAGAACCTTGGATGGGTGCAGCACTTAGAGTAGAGACCAGAGGATGTAGAGAGACTAATTGATAGGAAAATAAAAAGTAGTGCATGATAAATGCAAAATGTGTTATGCATGTTAGGACTGAGGTAGATGGATGAAGATATGGTACTCTCAGAGGAGCTTTAATTCAATGGGACTGCTCTGATAGTGTTTGGAAGCTTGTTCCACCACTTGGTAACTTATTCAATCTTGTCTTACATATTTCTTGTTGATATTATGATCACATGTGGTTTCATGCCCATCATACATATCTTACGTATGGTCAGAGTCAGACCTATGTGAATGACAATAATCGATGCCAGAAACATGTACTTTAAGTGTTATGAATGTATAAAAAAGACTCACAAAATGGTTTGGTAAACACACCTAGGAAAGTAATCAACTTGAGAAAGATACACTTTTAGAGTCTTCATGTTAGGAGACAACATTATCAGGAAACATGTCCTGGACTAGCAAGTCTCACTCTGTTTTACGTAACTGGTATCTCATACTGTGCTACGCCTAAAACTCACTTTGTCAGGATGAGTTCAGAGTTGTAACGGACGGGGACTGTGATGCCAACTTTGTTGTCCTCTGGACGATCTTCTTTGCCATCACTGCAATAGAGATGGGCAGAGAGGCACAAATGCATTCAGTATAAGGGCAGGCAGGGCCATAAAAACCTCCCGGCACAACAGAACATAAACAACAAAGGTCCTTTTCTCACCTTTGGGCCATAAAATCCACTTGTGCTTTGCTTTGTAGGTGGTTGAGATTGAAATCAAAGTGAACAAAAAATGTCACCTTCAAAAAAGGAGAGCATGAATGAGTTTATAATACATATACTGTAAATATACAGTCTTGGACTCATGCTAGAGTACCAGCATACCTGTTGGTTCTTTTCTAGTGCAGGGTATGCTACTTGACAAACAAGGGAAAGTGAATCCTGTACAGAGGAGCATTTCACATCCGTTCCATCACTCTGAAACAAAAAAGAAAAATGTTTTGGGTGTAATACAAACACAATTTTGTTGAATTCGGATAAATGTAATTCAATTGAATTTCAACCGATTCCAATTCAATGCAATTATATCTGCTTAGTTAAGCAAGATAGTATCATGTCTAAAAGATACAAGTTCTCTCATCTATTAAATTCTTTCTAAATCTTTCTTTTGGGCTTTTTATGCCTTTAATTTGATAGGACAGTGGAGAATGACAGGAAGTGAGTGGGAGAGAGAGAGTCGGGGTGGGATCCGTAAAGGACCATGTGGTGGGAATCGAACCCGGGTCACCGGCGTACGGTGCAGGTGCCCCAGCCAGTTGCGCCACAGCTGAGGCCAATCTTTCTTTCTTTATCCTTTACAACTCTGCATAGGAAAGTTGAGCAGCTAAATGCCATTTCACTACATGTTTTACAACAGTATCTTTATGTATGTGACAAATGAATTAATGACTGATTGGTAGATCTCATTCCACCTAAACCAAAGCATTAACAGAAGTTTCTCTAGACTGACCGGGGGAGTGACTGATGCGTAAAAGAGATTCTTGGAGTACGTTGCTATTATCTCGGTGTTGTAGGCATTCTCCTTCATGTTCATCACCACAACCTCAAATGAAAGTCTTCTGTTCTTGTAGCTGACAAGCATTGGAGAAGAACTACAAAAAAAGTTTGGCAGAAAATCTTGTTCAATGATTTCTATAGGCACAATTACACAATTTTCCATGAAATAGATATTTTCCTCTGAGCTAAGACACAACATAAGGAATGGATTGGGAACTGATAAACACATAAGATTTTGGAAATTTACCAAACAAATGCCTGTACACTTTGCCCTAAGTGACAAAGAAACATGTTCCTGAAATAAAATGAATTCAGTTAGCCACCTGAGAACTTTCTTCTCCTGCTTGACATAAAGCACTAGGTCAATCGAGCACACATTATCAGAGCCGCAGTCTTTAGAAAAGGGAATCTGTCGAAAAGATTGACACCACAATCAACACAGTAGATAGAACAACTGTTAAAAAAAATGGAATGTATTATTATATTGACATATTATTACAATATATTTCAATAACATCTAATCTATTTATTATTATATTATTATTATATTAGTATTATTAGCTTTAATCTGTAGAAAAGTATCAGCAGTTTTTCCAGTGACAACAAAATTCTAAATATTTGTCCTCTCAATTTGCTAAATTGTATACAAATGTATACAAATTCTATACTAAATCTGTATACAAATGACCACTATGCTAACTGTACCCTAGATGAAAAACAAACGCTCATGTTAAGAAGCATTGTGCATGTGTGAGGAGCAAGCGCGTGGAACCTCACTGAGAAAGCCCAGGCGTGGGTGGAGTAAGCGTCCAGCACAGGGTTGGAGTCTGGTCTCTGAAGGCCGACGTCCACCCGCAACACCAGGGGATTCACAAAGTCTGGCGCGTCCTGTGTGGGAAAAACACTACAGCCTGTAATAATGGACAAGGAATACCAAACTAGATAAGGAAAACAAAAATATATATATGTCTATGATATGTATCTACTGTATGTTTTTTATTTTTTATTATGGATTATGGGCTCTGTGCACTAACTTACTTGAAGTCGGCAAACCAGTTTCCTGTTTGTTGACAACGCTGCCAACAAACCCCTGAAAACTTGTAATGTGATACTGCCTGGGGCAGACCACTGTTTTGGGATTGTGCAAACGGGTTGGAAGTGTTCAAGCAGGATGGAAGGACAGGTCACAGTAGCAACTGACGTTTGAAAGAGGTTTTTTTTCTGACGATGCAAAATATTAACAAACAAAATAACTAAATAAACAAAAATAAAGTGGATATAATTCCAGCAAAAAATTGTCCTCGACAATACTTAACAGAAAATTGTCTTTAGTAAGCCAGCAGTTTAGTCCAGTACTTTCCACAACACGGTAACATACCACCACAGCCTCACAACAAGCTGTTACTTTCTCTCTTGATATCACAAACTGACTGCTTCATAGGTGCTCTTACCCATAATGCAACATTTGGGAGAAAACCAACTATAGGTAACAACATATAGGCTAGTGACAAATGGTCAGAAAGGGCTTTCATATGTGTTTCTATGATAATCCCTGGTAAAGCAGCTGCAAAGTAAATGAAAACATTCTGCATAGATATTCATTTTTTGCATGTCCGCTTATTTTAGGTGTATGTTTACATGTCTCTATTCATTCCATACATCAAGATATTCACATCCATCCTTTTCTAGTAGGTAAAGCAACTTCCCGACTATAAACAAGCTAAGTTTCAAAGTTCTCAGAGCTTGTGTGATTGATCTGCACTAGTTTATATGCCTTAACTCCCATTCGGACATGCTATATTTTAGTCCTTTTTTGGTTTTGGGGTGTATAACAATATCTGTTAATTTAACAATCTTAGCAGTAAAATATTTTTAGCCAAGAATCCATTTCATATATGGGAGACCTTAGAGATAAGGAAAAACATTGTTGCGTTTAGTTCTACCTCCGGTAGGGGTATCTCAAAAATGTGGGGCCATTGTCACTAGCCTAATCTTAATTTTCTGGCAAATCAGTTTGTTTTCTATAGCAATGCAGGCAACACAGAATTAGATAACGGATGACAACACATACTTATACACATACACACGAAAAACTAAATACTTGATCTCCCTCACACCATTTCCCATGACCCAAACAGTCATTTAAATAGTACTGGCGCATAGCGTGCTCTTCTTTGACCGTCACAAATGCGGAAGACGGCGGGAGAAACGCAACAGTGAAAGAAGTGTCGGTATCAGTAAATGAGTATGTATGTTACAGAACAGCACAACTCTGCACACGGTTTCACTGCAATGGGATCCTACATTGTAGCAAACGGGGAGATGGAACACAGAAGTTTTAATCAGTAACATTGTGTGTGTGCGTGTGTGTATGTATGCGAAGGGGAGACGTGACCAGCGCACTATTTGCGCATATCAGTGAATGAATGAATGAATGTACGGTGTTTCATAGTTCAGGGAGGTGCGTAGTAGACCTACGGAGGTGAGAGGAAAAGAACGCCCGATTATGGCAAGCGATTTTAACATTTACCAACATTTAACATTTGGTGTAGTATTATAAATAGGGTGAGTCCATTTTCCCCTAATTAGCTGGTGTAGTATGTTGCTTGGGAGGCCCTCTATGTGTGTTGTGATTTTTGAAGCAGTAGGCTCAATAACAGCGAAGCTATTGAATTTGTCCCCCATTAAAAATATATTATAAATAAGGCGAGTCCATTTTCCCCTAATTAACTGGTGTAGTATGTTGCTTGGGAGGTCCTACACATGTGTTGTGATTTTGGAAGCAGTAGGCTTAATAACAGCGAAGCTATTCAAATGTATCTTTGTGTCCACTTTCAGTTTTGCACTTTGTAGACGGTCCCTAGACTCTCGGCTGAAAGCTAACGGTCACAGGGATGGGTTTTATTAATCCACTGTGGAAGCATATGAGTAGCTTTATTCAAATGAGAATGCAATCTGCAATATGCAATTCAAAAAGACATTATATTATGCAATTGACAATTCATTATGCAATTTAATATTGCAATTTGCAATAATATCCAACAAATTGTATTTTAATCTGCAAAGTGACAATGAAATCCTAAAATTAATTCCAATAATTTTGGTTAAAAAATAGAATAAACATGGATTGAATTGCATTCCATTTTGCCATGGTACTTCAGTCTCAAAATTCAAATGGCAATTCATTTTGCATTTTAATTTTCAATATTCAGTTTCATCATTTAACTGTCAATTCGTTTTGCAATTTAATATTTAAAGTGCAATGTAGGATTGCATTTTAAAAACATATTTGGCAAAACTGTCAATGCCAGCCTGAAAAGATTTTGGATTATTTTGGGCAAAACGTTTTGCCATCATTTTGAGGCATTTTATTCAAATGGAAAAAAATAGCGCCCCCCGTGATTGCATTGCACTTTAGTCACGCTCTTTGTGTTGCAAAATTCAAATGGCCATTCAATCTGCCAAACGCATTGCAATCTGTCAAGTCACTCGTCAAGGGGGGAACTAGGCTACGTCACTTCCGTGTTTACGTCTTACCCAGTTAGCGCTTGCAATGGAGGAGTTTGCAGCTGCACTAAGGTCTCTGGCTGATTATGTAGAACACCACCGTGTCAACGAGTCTGACTCAACAGACAGATTACTGAAAATGGACGACAGAGTGGGCTATCTAGCCCTACTTGTCCGATTTGATGTCAACCTGGTCCGTTCAAAGATTTCTGAGGCCTTACAGCTAATGGGTGCTAGCCGGTGGGGAGACCTTCTGTGGATATACCACTGGAGGGAATAGAGGGTTACCTCTCCTATGAGGGAGATCTCGGAGCTCTTTGGAGTTCACAGGACAAGTAGGGCTAGATCGCCCCACTCTGTGGCGCCCATTGGGTTAGTTAGGGCTAAAACTCACACAGCCTTTCCTTGCCCTGCTCTCTCCCTCTCTCACACACACACACACACACACACACACACACACACAACGGAGACTCCCCTCCGTGGTCTGGCTAGGGCGCTAGATCTCGCTGAATTGTTGTATACGATGCTTATTTGTAGGCTGGTGATTGCTGGGGGGAGGGGGTGCTACTAAAGATGCCGCTGGTTGGCAGTTATCAGCAGCAACATAAGAGCCTTAATAATGTAAGAACACAGCTGGGTCTGGCGGACACTAGGGCCTACTAGTCATCAACTGTGACATGATATGTTTTGCCGCCAACACCCCCACACCAATAAAAAAAAAAAGTGCCCCTTGAAAATCGCAAATGCCCCCTCTGTCACTGTACTCTACAGCCGGGCCTGTCGGCCAGACACTGCAAACTCCTCCATTTCAAAAACTGGGAAAGAAAGACGTTAACAAAGTGACGTGTTTAGTTCCCACCTTGATTTTATTGACAGATTGCATATTAGATTGAATGGCCATTAATTTTGCAACACAAAGAGCGTGACTAAAGTGCAAATGCAATCAATCCGAGGGGCGCTTATTTCTTTTCCATTTGAATAAAATGCCTCAAAACAATGGCAAAACGTTTTGCCCAAAGTAATCCAAAATCTTTTCAAGCTGGCATTGACAGTTTTGCCAAATATGTTTTTAAAATGCAATCCTACATTGCACTTTAAATATTAAATTGCAAAACAAATTGACAGTTAAATGATGAAACTGAATATTGAAAATTGAAATGCAAAATGAATTGCCATTTGAATTTTGAGACTGAAGTACCATTGCAAAATGGAATGCAATTCAATCCATGTTTATTCTATTTTTAACCAAAATTATTGGAATTGATTTTAGGATTTCATTGTCACTTTGCAGATTAAAATACAATTTGTTGGATATTATTGCAAATTGCAATATTAAATTGCATAATGAATTGTCAATTGCATAATGTAATGTCTTTTTGAATTGCATATTGCAGATTGCATTCTCATTTGAATAAAGCTACCCATATGCTTCCATAATCCACATATGTACACGGTTCTTTCGGATGAAAATAGGGTTGTAGCTTGTTGTCTACCTTACTACGGTTAGATTGAGCTCTCTATTGTGCAATGAAAACGTTTCTCCTATGATTTATTGAACCGCAAAACGCGAATCTTGCAAATCTAACTTCTGTCTAACTTTACCGAAGTATCTGTCATCACGTCATTGAAAACAACATTCAACTCGTCACACATTCTATCTAGTCAAAACTGAATTAAAGATATTGGCAATTGCAAATATCTTTAATTCAGTTTTGACTAGACAGAATGAAAGGTGAAGATATCTCAAACGTCATTATGACTAGTGCAAATTATTGTGCAAGACGTTGCTCTTTAGATCCGTAGCAGAGCCCATCTACTTATTAGACATTCTCTGTTATTTTCCCTCATAATCGTCATTTCCTTATTTCTATGAATGGAAGAAGAATAAGCAGTCATGGCTGTAATGTCTTGTTGACATCTAAAATAACTAAAACTCAGGGACACCGTTACTGTCTGGCCTCGGCTACTGAATGCACCAGCACCATCTACAGGAAACTCCATTCATAATGGTGTTGGCTGTAATCATCAATTCTTCCTGCCAGCTCCTGTCTTGCATAGGCTGCAGCATTAAAAAGACGATTAAAAACTCCTTCGCCCTCTGGCTGCTCTGACATGGTGCTAATTAGTGCTAATTACAAAGTTAATAGTTAACAGGTGCTATGTGATTTGATGATTTGAACAACAACACGCTCCCGCCTGAAGTGGATTGCATAGTCATTTCGCCTAGTCAAAACTCTAATTCAAGATATCTATAATTACATTTTGACTAGGCAGAATGAAAGTTATAGATATCTCCAATTTCAGATATCTCTAATCAAAACTCATTCAAGATATCTATAACTTGATAATAGATATCTACAATCAAATTATGACGATCCCTAACTCCAGTTTGAGATATCTACAACGTCATTTTGACTAGTCATAATTCCATTTACAGATATCTACAATGTCATTTCGCCTAGTCAAAACTTAATTCAAGATATCTGAAAAGGAAAAGTAGATATCTTGAATTGAGGTGAATTAAAGATATCTTCAACTGGAGTTATGACTAGTCAGAATCAAATTGTAGATATCTCTACCTGGAATTACAGATATCTGCAACTGAATTGTAGATATCCGTAATGATAAACCCCATAGAAATGAATAGAAAATGTGGCGTCATTTGTCCTAGGAAGAATGTCTTTGTGGATATCTGAAATGACAATTATTGATAGGAAGAATTTAATTGCAGATATCTAAAATGTTTGTTTTGACTAGGCAAAACTGAATTACAGATATCTGCAATACATATCCAGTCAAGCGGGTAAATGTTAAAATGGCTCGACACTCGCTTTTATAACGACTTGAAGCCAAGCAGAGTGGCACACAGCAGTGCTCTTTAGAGCTGCCCCGGCACATTAAGTTTTGGTACAACTAAAGCACTCATCTTCATGTGCTTGTTGACAGCCATGTCAACAAACAGGAAACTGGTTGGCCGACTTCAAGTAAGCTAGTGGACAGAGCCCACTGTTGCGTAATCAGGATGATCTCAGGGAGTTCTGCTACAGACTGCTCTCTGGGCTTCTTACCTGAACATAGATTGGATAGTGTTTACAGACAGGTATAGCAGAAAGTTGGATCGTTCCACTGAAGACCCTGTCATTGTTCTGTCTGAACAATCCACGTGAAGCCACATGAGAGGAATGGAGATCAGCATCAAGTGTGAAGTTGTAAGCTATCCCTATGACAAGGAGGCAGAGAGACATTACTAATACTGCAGCAGTGATGATTTAGTTAGGGCACTGAGTTTCCAATCAGAAGCCATAAAGTCATAAGTTCAATTCCTGGATGCCACATCTGTGAGCTAAATGTATAAGTTATATTAACTAATGAAATGTTTCATGAGCTATAATAGTTTAACTCATGAAACATTTCAGGCAGTACTTGATGTTGAATCCACCTTACCTAAAGGCCCAACAGGAGTTTTTGGTCTGAATGATGCACTGAAACATACGTGGGCATCGACACACAATAACTTTCTGCCATTCACGTCACATTTGGTTCCCAGTATGTTGATTTTATCCGGCATGAAGACAGCTGTTGCAGTCACTTTTGCCACTCCCCTTGACCTGCAGAGAGTTGATTTTAGAATTAATCGGATATTGATCCATTAAACTGTACTAGCGAGTGATGTAACAGAAGAGTTGAATAAAAAGTCAACAAATAGCTACTGATGATGAAACCATGGGTAGATCATCTGTTTAAAATGACATGAGTATCAATGACAACAGCTCATACCCAGTGCTTCACAAGAGTATCTGATTAAGACAGTGTTGGCTACCAATTGCTCATGTATACCTTCTCAACCCATTTAACTCCAACCCACTGACATTCTTCATAATGAGATATTCATATATGTTCAGAAAGCTCACCAGAGCTGAACCACCTTCCCCAGTGCCCCCACTGAAATATCTGGCATCGTGTCATCATTCATATCTCCACTGGTATCCAGTGACCTTCCAAAATACTGCAGTTTGGGATCTAATCTTGATCCAAGTATCCTCTGAAAAAAAAAAAACACACACACACACACACACACACACACACACACACACACACACACACACACACACTGTTACCATCTCTCTCTCTCTCTATAAGTGCTCTTCTTCAATGGTGACCAATTTGATCACCTACAAGAAATCTAATTTCATACTTTTAGATGTTTTCTGGGTTTCTACATCACATGCTCAAGCTCACATTACCCCTGCAGTTCTGCTGTGCCCCATGCCGTGGCTACCTGGGAGTGTTGTTTGTGAAGAGTCCTTCTGTCTCCATTGTAGACGTACACGACCCCTTTGCCTCCATCCTCCAGTGGAGCTCCCACCACAACATCACTGAAACCGTCCAGGTCCAAGTCTGAGACGGGGGATATGGTCGTGCCAAAGCGAGCATTGTCTGAGATGGATGGACCATCGAGGTATCCCTGTTCATTAAGGATGCCCTTAAAAATAACATGACAGATGCAATATGAACATAGGAGCATTATTGTATGATTTTTGAAAAGGTCTCAAAAAACATTCAATTAGTTTAGAAGCAGGATGACGTAATGTCATGTGATTGACGCACTCAAAGTTAGCTGAAGTCCTAATAGATCTGGGTTAAATTCCCAGGTAATAGATGTAATGATAAGGATGTATATCTTCTCTTTTTCTTAAGTTATCTGACAAATGAATGAATGACAATAAACATGATGGCATACCTTGGTGACAGAAAACAGGTAGACCCGACCCTGTTCTTTGTTCACGTTGCTCATGAACATGGGTGCTCCCACCAAGAGCAAGTCAGACACGCCATTTTTATCCACATCTAAAGCACACAGTACACTGCCAAAATACGCTCCAATCTAAGGAGCCAAAGAGAACAGTTCAATTTCTTTCACAATATCTTTCTTACATTGAAGATGTTACTACATTTTAAAATGAGTTTAATTCATGAGATATTAAAAATCTATTAGCATATTACTAATCATAAATTACAGCTTGTAGCGTTCTTGTCATTACTTTTGATATTTAGAGTTACTAGCATGTATTGACTTAATTTTTGGGATCAATGTAGCCCAGAGGCTCAAAGCATTACACACTACTGTTCAACACTAACCTGTTTTCCTCTCTCAGAGTCCACTACTGTGAGCTTCCTTTGAGAGTTTAATGTGTAAACGATGACTTGACCAGAATGGTTAGATCGTGGAGCACCAGCCACATAATACTGTACTGCTCCATCATGCAGTGTTGTCACAGAATATCCTAAACATTAAGAAGAACCTTTTAGCCATAAGACAGGAAGATACCGATGCTATAATAATATGCAAAAGAAATGTATCTTTATAAGATAATTTAAAGATGATTTGGTTACACTATGAACCCAGTATCCAAAAAGCATTATAAACACATCCATAAGGGGTATTATACATTTATAAAGCCTAATAATGATTGAGTATGTCTATATTCATACTCATGACTGTACATCATAATGTACTGTGATACTTCAAACTGTAAGGGCTTCAAAAGCTTTAGACATCAAACCCCATTCATGAGTGCAGACATAGCTAATTGTAATATATTTCTGTCAAACATTATGAGGCCTTATGGATATGTTACACTCTTTATGAATGTGTTATCATAATATATGAACACTTTAAGTAAAGTGTTACTGATGAGCTTACTAATGGGTCCCAATGCATGTCAGAGAGCTTTGATACCTAGCAGTGAGCTGTGGTGGGTGTTGTCCTGCAGGATGTCCTGGAACGTGGAGAAAGGGAAGATGTCTGTCCTCTGTCCAGTTTGGTGCACCACTGTACCGCTCCAGGTGTACGCACCGACAGCACCCAGCAAAAGCTCGTCCTGGAGTAACAAAGCATCACAGAAATAGTAGGGTCTCCTATGTAGCACAGGTTAACCTAAACACTTTTGCCTACATTCAACAACATACTGTATAATGCACTGTACTGTACTGTACTGTACTGTACTGTACTGTAATGTAATGTAGCCTTTTGCATTGCAATGACAACAACTTTAAAGCTCTGTGTATGAAGTGAAATCTCAGTCATAACAAATACAATATATTGCCTAGTGTTCCTACACATCCTCTCCAAACATACGGTTTATGGATTCCTTATCATCTCATCTCATGCTGTATTTTATACATTCTACTCACTTGCCATAAATACAGCACTGATTACTGTTTCAAACATCGATAAATACTAGTGCAATGCCCCTTCAAATTATGCTATTCCTGTAGAAAACCCATTGCCCATACATGCCCGGAGGTAGACCTGCTTTAAAAACAGTATGATAGGGCATTTAATAATGATTATTATATTATATTATATTATATTATATTATATTTTAATAAATGTGCAGTAAGCTGAATTTAAGCATGGCTGCATTTGACATTTTCCAGGAGATCAAAATGGCAAGGCTATGTTTAGCCCAATTGAATAGCTTTATGATAGAGAAGACAAACACTATTTTGTGGAACTAGTGCAGTGCCCGTTCAAACATGCTATTCCTGTAGCCCAATTACATGCCTGCAAAAATAGGTGAGGGGAAAAACATAATTCTGCTATAATAAAAAATAGGCATGATGGGCATGTGACAAAAATCAAAATGACATAATCCAGGTAAGGCTATTCAATTAAATGAATACCATTTTGAATATATCATCAAAACAAAACAGTCTCTGGTGGCCTATAAGTGACATCACACTCTGTCTGCCACTCGTTGCTTGTCGCTGATTATGCTTTGCATGTGTGGCATTCTGAGACGTTCTTTAATTCGGGACCATTATCGCTCGTTTCAATTTAGGACCTTGCAGTTGGAATTGTCGTTTGCTTATTCAAAGTCTAAAGACAGTCCAAAGTAGCCTAGGCTATTCGAAGTGTCCGTTTATTGCACATCATGTTTTACGTCATTTTGAAGAGCCACTGCATACCTGTGTGTGTTGCCATGTTGTTTTTATGCAAAATCCGTATACAGGGGGGGTCTTCATTGTTGAGGTCATTTTTGCATGCAAAACTGTGTTGCAAAATCCCAGTCATTTTATGCAAGGGGTCTTCATTGTTTCATTGTTGAGGTCAGACATGTTAACACATCTTGCACTCGCTTAAGTTTTTACCCGTGTAACATACACTGATCCGGTTCTGCCAAAGCCCTGCTTCTATCCTCACTGGTAGCTTACAGTACAGTGCTGTGTGGGAGGGGGAATGGCTAGGCGGCGAAAGCCAATGTGTGCTTCTTTTACCGATATATTTAACAATATCTTTTGCATTTCTTATTCAAACAACGTAAAATTTTGCACTGCACTTACTCATGTCCGTAGCAAGACACCTGACAAGTTTGAGACACCTGCGAGATATGCCTGCCACAGACACACAGACACTTCTTGCTTTATAGATAGATGATGCATGGTCACATGACATTTGCACCACTGAGGAAAAGAGTCTTGAATTTTACCTAGTGTTTATGGATGATCGACACAAGAGACGCTCATCAGAATGGCGCAGTAAACAACGTCAAATTGACAAGACAGACGGACGTTGCTGACATTAATAGATAGATATAAAGATTAAAATGTTGTGCACAAAAAGCCTTACATCTTTACTTGAGTAGTGTGCACTGAATCCCACTTGGGCCATTTCCATCTGAAAACTGTCACCCCCTTTCACTGTACCTGTTACCAACAAAAACAAAATCAGAACCAGGCATCAACCATCACAACATCATTGTTGAACTGACATAGAATGAGAATGAGAGACATATCAGGCCATGAAACTGTCATATGCTTCTTAACAAATTCAATTGTGACATTAGAATTTGTATATGCAGGCACACAGTCTTTTTACCTTCAATTTTGAATATCCTGTCTCCCAGAGTCCCAGCAATTTTAACCAGTGCTGCCTCTTCTGACACATTGAAAAAAAAAATTGTCTGTTGGCTTACTGGCAATGGACTTAATTTCTTCAATGAGCTTTGACGGGTCTTTGTTATTTCTTATATAGGACCCCAATACCTGAGAATAAGAGAAAAGGAACACTGGTCACACTTTGTTGACACACAGCTGTACACAGAGGGTAATACCAACTGATTCAAATATCCTTGACTGTTTTTGTCTTGACCATAGTGACATGTAATAGTCGGATGAGACAGCCTTTGGTTAACCTCAGTATATGGGCTGACTGTCTATTAGTTTGGGAGTGTACAGTGTGGTTAACCTCTGTGTTTGGGTTTGGGAGTGTATGGTAGAGGTCTGCACTCCCCCAGGTCGCAACGCAAAAGAGTGCGGCACGGGACACGTTTTGAAAGCTCTGGCGTGGGTGGGATGAGAGAGGTGCGTTTGCGGGAGAAACATGATTCACTGCACTCCCACAAATTATACTGTATATGTTCGAAAAATAATGTAAAAATTATTAAAGTAGTGTACATAATTATAGGTGTGCTATAGCTGTTCTGTTTGGCAGCAATAAAAAAATGGGTTTTAAGCTGCTTAGCTGACGGATATTTTCGTTTACGTGGGGTCAGTTATTTCCTGCTGCTCAGTTCTAGAAACTCAAAGGTCAAAAGCACAAAAGCTTTTTATGCTTTTTCTAAAGAAGGGTAGGCTACCCTACATTCAGAGCCAAGAAACTTAAAATCAGACACCTGGCAGTCTTTCTCAGTTGTGTGTGTCAAATGTTCCTTTCATGAGACAGAAAGTAGAACTAAATATTCCTCCTACATATAGGCCTATAGCTATCTTGTGCGGGCTTTAAGCTATAATATAATGTTACAGATGCGAGATATAATGTTACAGATGCGAGATATTAATGTTACAGATGCGAGCGAGAGCGAGACAAAAAATGACACATTTTTGCTGGAGCGAAAACAGAACGTCGCTGGAGCGGGACTGAAAAGTCTGTCGCCCGCAGACCTCTAGTGTATGGTTAACCTCTGTGTGTGGGTTTGGGACTTACGGCGATGCCGAAGCGTGTGATTTTGTTTGCCTCACACTTGGCCAGCACCCGCCCCGAAAAGGCAATGTCATGAGACTCCCCATCCGTCACCACCACCATGACTTTAGCTGCGCCTGGCCGCCCACCATTTTCAGCTTTGAATCCAAAATCACTGCAAAGAGGCAGCTCACATGTACAACTTACTCTTTCAGAATATAAGGTTAACTAAGTGAAATATATCAAAGCACTAAGTGAAATATATCAAAGCAGAGGAACAGAGATTCTGTAAAGGCATTATCTGTAGTTATGTATACTGAGTAACACTGACTATTTAAATTTGTTTTTATTCATAGTGCAATAAATAAATATTGTACTAGTTTTGCACATCATGTTTTTCATATTTTAAAAGTCAGTGCCACAAATCTTCACAAACATATCAGGGTGAAAAATCCTACATTGAGTAAATATGTAGGGCACAAACCTGGCAAAATCAATTGCGTGGAAGGTGTTGGTAGAGTGGCCATATTTCTGTGTAATGGCAGATGCAGCGTTCAAGACTTCTGCTTTGGTTTTGTACTGATTCAGTCTGAACTCGAAGTGTGGGTCCACTGCATACTGTATAACACTTACCTGGAATAATATCAAGTATCATGATTATGATCATAAGTATGATTTTCTGTGTGACATGGACAGTATAAAACATCTGGACGATCCTTGATTATTATAATAGTCTATGTTTTAACATTGCATTTTTAGACACTTGTCATATTCATCTGATACTCAACACAAAATTATATGCCACAGCCAATGGTAATGTCATTATAATAATGATGTTTAATTTGTGACTGAAGAAAAGCAATGCAGGTCTGAAGGATTACTTGGGTACTGTGTGGCCCAATATCCAGAGATGGGATCAACTTCTGGAGGAATTCATTCATGGGGCCCCATGGATAGATGCTGTTAGAGCCATCAAGAACAATTATGAGATCCATTGGACCTCCACAAGCTGAGAAAAAAAACAAACAATTCACAACAAATCAAGACCAGTGTAGTTTACCAGTGTAGTAGACAATATTTTGATTTAATAAACACTGTAATGTCATGTATACATTGTGTAGTATTGCACATATATGTTCATAAAGTGTGTGTGTGTGTGTGTGTGTGTGTGTGTGTGTGTGTGTGTGTGTGTGTGCGCGCGTGTGTGTGCGTGTGTGTGTGTGTTTATGTGTGTGTGATTGTGTGAACTGAGATGACACAGTACATAGTAATACAGCCATGTCCTAAATTACAATAGTATTTACCTGATAAGCTAGCCAATGTCTGATGATCTACTTCTGTAACCAACAGTATCTACTGCATCAGCTGTACTTGTACTTGGCTACTTGCTACTTTCTAAAATGTTTTTATTGCTCTAATACTCCTACGTATGCTCTGTCACTAAACAGGTCACCTAGCACGTACAGAGAGAGAGAGGGTGGGGGGGGGAGAGAGACAGAGAGAGTAGAGAGCAAGAGAGAAAGAGGTCATCTGTAGGGCAGAGTTAGCAGCAGAGTCTTACTCTGTAAGGCAGGAGCTTGTGTCCTCTGAACACTGAAGAGGGGGCTCATGTGTGTACAGACTCCAGGGTAGAAATACTGACTCCCACACTGCTGAGCCCACAGTGGACCACAAGTCTTCAGAAAAAAGGACAAACATAAGTCATCTCATCATGTATCGTTGAATCACAGCACAACATATAACACCCCAGATAGCAGACGGGCATTGAAACTATGTAGAATCAACATTACATTGTCAACCATAAATCATTTAATCAATGTCGGATTTCGATGATGATTTAACATCAGTTTGCACCCTCAGTTAATATTGAAACAATGTTGATTTATTAACTATAGACCAGCGGAATTTCAATTGTATTTCAATTAAAATAAATATTGAAACAATGTTGAAATTACAACCAAACTAAAGATCAGTGCGATTTCAATGGTATTTTAATTCATATTAAACCACTATTAATCTGGCAAAATATTGGGAAATTCATACCCTGCTTCAGCCAGGATACATTTGGCTAGGCCTAGGTTTGTCTGGTTTAGGCTACACAAGCTTGCAAAATGTTGATTTGGATGGAAAATCAACATCATATCAATGTCACCTTGCTATCTGGGACTGACCTAAAAGTACTATTTGTGGTCTTTCTAATAGTTGTATATGTTTCAAAGGTAGAAACTTGTAGAATAGAATGGAATTTTACAACACTTTTACTCACTCTGACTTTTTGAGCAATGTTGCTGGGCATCCACATCACCAATTCCATGTGTTCTGATTGGATAATCATGACTCATGACGAGTAGCTTACTAAACATTTCTCAAAAAGTTCCAGAGAAAAATGTTGCCCAAAGGAACTTTGCCATCAACATTGCTCAAAAAGTTACCTTCTGTATCATCATCAGCTTTAGACTTAAAAAATAGATGATGAATAAAGATAAATAAATTACATAAATCTGACTCACCATCAGTCCATTGGTTTTTGGTATTCTTGTGAGTGTCATTCCAAGGCTCATGTTTATGTTGACATTTGTCACTGATGGGACACTCACTGAGTCTGAATGAAAGAACATAGATAAAGCACACTGACTCATTTGAAGACCACTTCACATACATATCATAACACTCAGCAAATAGAAGGTCAGATACAAGCATCTTACTTTGGAGGTTAAGTCTGTCACAGGTGGTTTTAGACCCTGATATCTGACACTTGTACACATCTCCTCGCCTGTTGTCAGGGTAACCGTTCCAAGGAGAACCAACTAAGAGCCTGGACCAAAGGGAGATGACAGTAAAGAATAACTTTCTTCAGCAGAAGAGAATGGCACAGCCTTACAGAACACTTATTGCTTTAAAAGAACAAATGATGCTGTACAAGATATGGTGGTACTGTAAATGATGTTTTACCATTTGCCCTTGTGATTTGTTAACTGTTGCACTGTATAACCAAACTGCTCATTTGCAGGTCCAGAGAATATTTTCACTCCCATTGTTCCAACATTGAAGGGCTCTGCTGAACGAAGGTTGTTACCTGAGGGAAAAAAAACCTTAGTTAAGAGTTAAGTTTCCTTTATCAAAGGTATTATCTCTGATAAGTGGGTTTGCTTAGGGACATGCCAGTTAGGAGATCTAGCCAGTTGTGTGAGCCTCCATAATCAATCGCACCATAAATTAGAAAGTAAAATAAAACATTCTTTACCATAATAATCATGCATCATTTTTAGGAAGAACTGTTCCATCTCACATTCAGAAAAGTTAAACTTGCACAAGGTAAGCTAATCTCTTTGACAAGTGCTGTGAGCATTCCCTGTTCCCTAATTGCTCCAGGGCACGGAATCCGCCCCCCCTCTCTCTGTGCTTCATTCCTGGACCACCTTCATTAACAGGCCCAAGCATGTTATACTGAGATGAGAGCAAACATAAAGCTAGACATACAAGACCTGGAATGTCACTTCCATTAGCAAACTATATTCTATAAGAGCAAAAGGTGAGGACGAAACTCTTATTGAATAATAATAAAACAAAAATATAGTTTTAATTTTGTTTAAATAATGACATCCGAGTTGTAGGCCTATTTTTTTTTTTTTTTTGGGGGGGAAGCTAACCTGCCATATCAGACTTTGATCTAGATGCGATTCATAACACCTGTACAATATTACACCATAGTCACACACGCACAATTGTCAAAAGGTCATCTATGTGCGAAACCACGTTTAGGTGTGATCAAGCATTGTAGCCTACCTAATAGCCTACGTATCGGCAGCGTTTGCATCGTGCTTGAGTTGCAAGTCATTTTAAAGACAACAATAATTTCTAAGTCAACATATTGACAACAAACCAAATGAAAACAGTTTAGGCTACTTACTTAGTACAACAAGGAAAATAACTTCAACAGACCGCATCCTCACATGTCAACCGGGAAAATAAAAAAAAATATTTCATTTAATTTAACGACTCGTCATGTTATTTTCAATACAGGCCAAATCTAGGCAAGTCCTCCTTCTGTGGGCTTGGCTTGGTCGGGCAGGTAGCCTACCTAAAAAGTAACTTCCCATTCGCCTACTGTATCACCTAGGCATACGTCCTCCTGCTTGGACAGTTGGCGTCAGTGAGCTTGTGAAAACGTTTCCAGAAGAAACGTTAGACTTGACTAGGCTACATTAGTGGAAATCGTGAAATGCCGATTTTACCCAACTAAACACTAATGACTCGCAGAGCAAAGTTATGTGAGTAAGGTGCCTGTTTTGACAAGGGTCATCATGGTAAAGATGGATAGACGATATAGTCCCCCTTGCTAATGGAAGTCTATATATGGACATGGTTTTTATGGTGGTCTTTTGGAATTGCACTAGCCTATGCAATGAGCAAAGGCACATGTGTTGAGCAACAGTAAACCTAAAGAGAGTTTCATATAGAGATAGCCTACATTAAGAGAGCCATTTTTTCCCAAACAGCTGTTTCAGAGCAAATATTTTCTTTAAGCAGGACCATTTGGCAATAGACACATGACAGGTAGGGCGTTGGAAATGTGTCTTTTTTGTGTCTATCTTTAACAATGTCTTTCTTTTTTTGAAAGGATCATAGATTCAAAACAAAATAATCACACACAAACATAAGAGTCGTAAACAGACCGACATGAATTCAAATAACATCAGATCCAGCGGACCGAGACGGAAACAAGTTTGAGAACCACTGCATTAGCCTAGGCTACTGTAACTCAAACAGGCTACTGTCCTTTCATTCAGGACATGGAGACATTCTAGTAGGCCTATGGGTTGTATGATTGTGATGCGTGAAATTATGGTGTGTCTGATGTGATTAGATAACCTGTGACTTGAGTGAGCTACAGATATTTACAACATTTGAAATATTTTCATTTTGAGTGTAAAGGTTTAACAGAAGATCAGCAAAACAAAACCCTCCATATATACTGACATCTAAACAACTTGAGTGTGTGTGTGTGTCTTTTTAAGTAAATTTTAACAATGTTACATCATAGTCCCTAGCCACAGAAAAGTGGCTTCTGCTGTGACCGGTGTTGGTCATTCTTGAAGCTAAAGGAGTTTAATTACAGTGAAACATATCATTCAGTCTGAGCACAGACCATCAAAAACAACTGGAGTGGAGCTGTACAATAAGGAAACGCTTCATTTCTTTCAAGCCCTTAGAATGTCATTCATAGTCATATATTTCTTTTTTTTAATACAACAATTACAACATTTTGAGGTGTGCTTTTGTCAGATGACTAGTTTTGGTATCATTCAAAGTCATTTTGATGATATATGGTCATTCGAAAGATAGATAGACACTTGTCGATCCCACCACTATGCGGCTCAATGTCCTGGGCTTGAAAAACACCAAAGAAATGAAACATTTCTCAAAACAGAAATTCTGACTATAATGCAGAAGAAAACACCAGTTAGCACGTTAGCAAGCTTATCATTTTCAGTAAGTCTCTGGATGGTATCTACAAAGTTTTGCATGCCATTTAAATAGGTAACTTGCTCATTTAGACAAAAACTCGCATAGAGCTGCTTTAAAATGACTAGGTTATTTTTCACTGGAGGGTCTCAGTGATCCATGCTCTAATGTTGATTCCCACCCATCCGACAAGAGGCTCTCTCTTCAGCTGGCATGAGGATGTTTACAGCATCTCTAAATTGTATACCTCAGGTTAAATTAGTGTTCTCGCCTTGTTTGTCTTCTGATGTTTTCCTGTGGATAAGCTGCAAATAGTGCACACACACTGCAGTTGGTTATGATGGCATAGATGAGCTTGTGTGAAACATATTAGAATGGATGTGAAAAGTTTTCATAGGACAAGCCTGTCTGTCAAATCTAGGATAGTCTCTCTGTCAAAATTGTTGTAGTTTAATTCATTTGATATTATTTCTTCTCTGTTGTGCTTTTCCATTGCCATTTTATATTGCCAGAAGGAATGCCCCACAAATGCCACTAGGGGGCAATATAGTAAAAGCTCTGAACTAAATGTATCAATCAGAGAATATCTGTTCGGCAGAACCAAACAATTAAAAAAATCCCCTTATCTTATCAAAGCCTTTCGGTCTTTGAGGTATGAAATATGCTAAACTATGCTAAAATATGCTAAACTTCACTTATTCAGAACGTTGAAATTCTTCATGACTGTCAGTACTTGACCACTCTGACTGTTGGGGAACCAGATACAGAGGGCATTCACCAGAGAAAATCCAGTTCTCCCCGTCTTTTGAGGTCAGCATAATGTGCTGTTTTGCAAAGGCCAGTCTCTTCTCTTTTTGTAATTTGATAAAACATGGCCGTGTTGCCTCATGTAAATGTGTAAACCCTGTCCCTTGGTTCTGTAATGGTGTACAGTGTCTTTGGACATATCTTATTCAAGACTTTTGAACCTTGATGACCTTTTGAACCTGGATTTGTCCATTTTGTCTTTGGCCTGGCAGATCAGGTCCTTAGCTGGCTTGCAATTGAGGCCATTTCTGTTTGCCGGTTTGCCGTCATCAGTTTGAAATCATTGTACACTTCTGCCCAGGGGACCTTTTATTCATTTATTAATCTGAGTAACGTTTTTATCCATTATCTGATTTTATACTTAGAGACATCAATTATTACAGTAGTTACCTGCTCAAGGGCAGAAAGGTGGCAGCTGGGAATCACATCCACAACTTTTCTAACTACTATTTTGTTGACCATTGGGAAGACCAGGCTTTTGAGATGTGGTGTACTTTTTTTAGGCACCACTTATTCAAATATCTGACAGTAAACACTAACTTTATAAGCTTCAGAGAGTTTCATTACAAAATCAGAGGTAAGATAAAACCTGTCTTGGCTGTGTCCTTATGGTGATGACCACAGTGGTAACTGAGGAAGAGCCTGTCATGCAATTTTATAAAAAATCCTCTGACACATACTACACATACATACCCTTAGGTCCAGTTGTAAGTGTAGATGCCATGCATGGGGGCAAATCACTGACTGACCAGTGATACAATGTCCATTAAGAGCATGTGGAGAGAGATTGGAAAGGTGCACAGTTATTCTCTTTCACCTGTCTGTCCAGCAGATAGCAGTGTTGGACAATGTGTGTTAGGGACTGGGGTTCATGTGTTACAGTAATCAGGCTTACAGTCGGCTCTATT